>NC_137985.1:40125484-40230484 GCF_963924665.1 Micromys minutus
CTGGGCCTACTTATCTGTCTTAGTGCCATGCTATGCTGATTTTTCAAGAATTACTTCCAACTTTTACATATCTATTGAGTTTGTGTGCGTGTTACACATGTGGAGATGACAAGATAATTTTCAAGGAATTGTTTCTCTTCACTACGTGAGTTCTGGAACTCAAACTCAGCAGTGAGTGACTTTACCAACTGAGCCATTTTGCTAGCTTCATGCTGCTGCTACTGCTATTATTTACTCTGGCTTACTAGAATAATTTAAAAGTTTATTGTCATACATCTAGTGTTGTCCTTTTTTGCTCTAGACTTGTATTTGAGGTGTGTGGAGGGAGGGAGGAAAGAGAGAGAGAGGAGAGGTAGAGGAGGGAGAGGAAGAGAGGGAGAAAGGGAGGAGGAGGAAGGAGGGGAGGGAAGGAGGGGGAAAAGGAGAGAGGGAGGAGAACGGAGAGGGAGAGGGGGAAGACAGATTCCATATGAATTTTATGTGTAAAGCGTCAGAATTTTGGTGGGAATTACACTGACATAACATCAGTAACATAGCCACTTTCACCATAAGAAGTCTATAGATTCATGAGCACAGAACAGCTTTCCAACCAGAGTTATCTTCAGTGGCTTTCCTCACTGTGTGGGAGTCTTTATGGTAACACTTCGTTGGTTAAGTTTACTCTTGGTATTATTCGAGGTTGTTGTGAATGAGATTGTTTTCCTAATTTCTTATTTGGAATGCTATATAAAAAGCATGCTGGTTTTTACACGGTAGATTTGCATACAGCCGCTCTTGCCAATACCCTTCATCTAATCTAAGCATTTTCTCAAGAAGCCTTTAAGGTCTTTGAACAGTCATACCATAAAACTAGGATAGTTTGACTTCTTTTCCTATTTGGATTGCTTTATTTTTTCTCTTGCTTTATTGTTCTTGGCAGAGCATTCAAGCATTGATGTTGGATAAAAGGTAAGAGTAGAGATGCCCTTCTCCTTCCTGATTTTAAAGGAAATGCTGTTTTCTCCTCATTTCACTTAGTGCTGGCTATGATTTCATCATCTGTAACATCAAAACACACACACATGTGCATGCACACACACACACACACACACACACACACACACACAGTCTTGTTCTCTCTGTTTCTCACACTTTGTGTGTCTGTGTGTGGAGGTGCATATATTGTGTGTGTGGAGATCAGATGAGAACTTTAGAGGGTTGGTTTTCCCCTTTCTACCTGGATTTGAGGCAGGGTTCTCTTGTGTCTGCCAGTTGGTCAAATGCTCCAGGCTAGCTGGCCTTCCTGATTCTAGATGATTCTCCTGTCTCAGCCTACCCTCTTGCCATAGGAGCACTGGGAACACAGGTGCATGTTACCACACCCAGCTCGTTACAAGTGTGCTAGGGTTCCAAACTCAGTTTGCCCTGTTTGCACTCAGTGTGTTTTTATTTTCTGAGCCATACCCCTAGTTTATATACAGTTTTTCTTTATCAAGCTGTGCTCCTCTGTGTCTAGTTTCTTCAGAGATTTTATCATGAAGGAATAGTGACTTTTGTTACTTTTCCCATGTCTGAGAAGACCATATGACACCAGTGCTTCAATCTATGCATGTGGTGTACTGTGTTTACCAATTTGCAATTGTTGAACCACTCTTGCCTCCCTGGAAGAAGTATTCTTGCATCATCCCTGGAAGGAATAAAACCAACCTGATCAGGAAGGATACTGTTTTTAACGTATTGTGAGATACAGTTTGAGAGTACTTCATTAAGAAAATTTGAACCTCTTTGTTTTCAGGAAAGAAGAACTATATTTTTGCCTTGTCTTTATCTAGTTTGGAACCATGATGTTGGATTTGTTTAAGGAGTTTACTAGCATTCCCCCCTTTCTGTTTCATGGGATAGTTTGAGTGAGGATTGGTGTTAATTAATTATTTTTCAATAATTTCAATGCTGGTAGCATTAGACAATGAACCTGGTCCTGGGCCTCTTCTTGCTGGACCTTTATTAATGCTTTAGTATTGTTACTCATAGGTTGTTTATACTATGTATATCCACTTGATTTAATGCTGATGGTCATTTGTGTCAAGAAATTTATCTAATTTTTTTTCTACAGGGAAAAATTATTCCATAATGGTCCTTTGGATTTCATCAGCATCTACTGTAACATCTTCATTTTTGTCTCAAATGCTTCATTTTGGGTTTTCTTTTGGTTAATTTGGCTCAAGGTTCATCTATCTTTTCACCTATTCTAAGAACTAATTCTTCATTTTATTGGTCATTTGCACTGTACTTTTATTCTCTATTCCCCTAACTTGCACCAAGTTTTTGAGTTTTCTTAACATCTCTCAGGGCTTGGCTTGTCCAAGATCATGAAATACATGACTTAGTGATTTATTTGAGTTTCATCTAGGGGTGGAGGTTAATTTTTTTTCTAAGGCAGGAACTCACTTGTATCCTTTGGCTATCCTAGAACTCACTGTGTAGAGTATACTGGCCTTAAACTCATCGGAAACCCTCCTGCCTCTGCCTCCAGAGTGCTGGGATTTAAGGTCTGAACCACTGTACCCAACTAAGTTTATGTTTGATGTCCTATGTGAACTTTTGTGGGTGTACCCCCAAAGTTCTAGTAAGCCTCTTTTTCACTTTTAGTGGATTCTAAGGATCTTCAAAGTGTTTTTTTCTCATTTTTTTCCAATGATGCACTTGATCATTTGGGAATATTTTAGTCAGTCTCCATATATCAGTGTTGTGGCTATAGCTTCTCTTGCTGTTAATATTTACCTATTAAAAATTATTATGTTCCCATAAGATGAATGACTTATTCCAATCTTTTAGAGTTGCTTTGTGATCTAAAATGGGCTATGTTTCTGAGCAGGTTCCAAAGCCCACTGAGAAGAATGTGTTGTACAACTGCTGTGTGGAAAATGCTATAGATGTACGTATGTTGTTTATACATAGTTCATAGTTCAGTTTAAGCTGCAGCTTCCTTGATTAGGGTTTTTCCCTGTGCTATTTATTTATTGATAAAAATGAGGTATTGATGTTGCCCATCAGTGTGACATTTGCCACACTCACCACATATATATTCACAATCACGATGCCTCCTAGGTGGACTGTGCTCCTCACTGATGAGCAGTAGCTGTCCTTTTCTTGATCTTGGCCTCAAGTCTACTTCGTCAGATATGAACGCTTCCACCCCTGCCTTCAGTTTCGACTTGCTTAGTGTGTTATCATTTCCCATCCATTCCCAGAGCACATGTTTGCAGCCAAGGTATTTAGAGCAAACAAACAAACAAACAAGGTTGAAGCTTGTCTTTTAATACAATCAGCAAGGCTAAATCTTAATTGGAGAGTTAAAACCATTTACACTGAGGGTAACTATTGAGAGGCCAACATGGATTTTTATCTCTTTCTTTTCTCTGCTTTTTTTCATAATTTTTATATGCTTGTTCTTTGCCTTCTTCCTTATTCTTCCTAGGGATTTTACAGCTTGCTGCCTCCTTTATGCCCATTTGTTCCTCATGGAATGCATATGTCCCTCAGCTCACAGATTTGTGCCTTTCTCCCTAGTCGGTATGTAGGATTGCTTTCAGCCCTTTCTGCAAGCCTGCCTTGACTTGCCTCGTCTGCTTTTCTGCTGGAAAGTCTTTGCCTTTAGCCCTGTCAGTTTGGGTTCCAAATGCATCCTAGGTCTGGTTATTGACACCTTTCCAAAGATTTAGGAGAATTTTCTTTGCCTCTTCACTGAAATGGGTTTCAAAGCTTTCTTTTAAAATGAAATCTCAATGCCTATCTCCTGTTTTGTTTTTTTTTTTTTTTTTTCAGGCTAGTCCTGACGAGTTCGTTAGCAATTATACTTCTGTGGTTTTGTTCGTTGTGCCCTGAATGTAATACTCCCTAATCTTTCCATTTTCATTCACTGTAGGTTTCCCTTTTCACACGCCATGAGCCACTGTCAGTAATGGTGAGCTTTGTGGACTGGGCACCAGGCAGGTTCCACTCACTCTAGATGTCTTCTACCTGGCTCACCTGAGGTTGGTTATCATGTAAGGTATCCTCTGAATGTTAGAGAGTCGGGGAAGCAAGGAGACCACAGAGGTCCACACCGAGGGGAGAGAACAGAGAACTCTGCCTGCTGCTCACAGGGATTTCAGAGTCGACATGTCCATCAGCAAATGGCTCCGCAGGAAGGTGGAGGCTACAGAAACCAGTGCCCCTGTCAGATCTGGACTCAGAGTCCTCAGCTGTACCCAGTATCGAACCACAGGTAGCATGGAGAAACTCCAGAGACTAAGCAGTCAGCTTGGTATGACCTTGGGATATCAGTGTCTGTTGTAATCGAGCCTTCTCTTCGCCACAGAAGGCAGGGTCACCAACTACTTTGCTCTTCACAATCCTGGGACCAACCTAGGTTCTACCTAGCTTTACTTCTTTGAGGTATGGGGAGTGACGTTCTGGGTCTTTTCCCTTGCTGTCTGCTATACAGGAGGAGGTATTGTCTCACTCATCACCCCTAGGCACTGGACTCAAGCCTTGCAAGCACTGTGGGATTCTTGTCTGTTTTCATTTGAGATGTGTAGCTTTAACTGTAGCTGTGGCCTGAAATTCTTCTTCTCATCTCCCAAGGAGTAGAGGATGGAACTACAGGGTGGTCCCACTTTTCTATGCATCGTCTTATGGTTCTGTCTGCCTCCAGTTTTCCTATCAGTTTTCCGGTAACGAGTGATGCTCTTCTCCTGCCTCCTTTGGAACACAATTTATCTTCTGTGAAGCTGACTCAGCATTTACAGTCATACCTTTGATCTTTTAACAGAACTTGACAAGGATATTCTTTTTGACAAATACTACTGGAACATCTGGACAGCCATATAAAAAAACAAAGCCAGGGCAACCTTCAAGTCACTCCTAGTATGCACATAAAAATTTAAAATTCATCTTATCCCTAAATATAAACTCTGTCTAGAAAACCTCTAGAAGAAAACATAGGTCAACTATCTTTGTGAACTTGAATCAAGTAAATAGTCCTTAGAATAATAAAGTGTAAATAAATTGAAATTTCTTTAGGATTATACTTCATCAACATTGAAAGATTTTGTCATTAGAAGCACATTAAGGCAATGAGAAGAAAGGCATCTAGACTCATATTATGTTCTTACAGGTCAGCTACAAAGAAATCAAATAACCCAATAAAGTCAGAAAATATTGAAACAAATGATGGCAAAGAGGCATTATATGCGCATTTTTATCTAAAAATCAACAAGAATCCACAAAGAGATATTGTGTATTAATTCAAATAGATGAAACCAGATGCAAGGGACCAGCAATAGCAAGCTTTGACAACAACAAAAAGTGACTTAATTTCTGAGGCTTTGGTGGGAGGAATTTAAGATGACACGGCCAATTTGAAAATAAATTATATTTTTTCTTATCAGTGAGTCAAGTTTTCTCCCAATGATTCAGTGTGAGTTCTCCCAGGGACCCAGAGAATCCACACCCAGCCTTGTATCTATTGGTCAGTATACCAATCTGGAGATTCTAAGACAGATTTTCATCTCAGTTCAAGTTCCATGGATCAAGTTAGCAACAGCTACCTCAGGGGCAAGAAAAGCTCCCAGTAATAATGGATGCATTATAAACCTAAGATCAGTAACATGATCTGTATCCACATCAACACCATTAGAATCCTAAGGAAATTTCTCCAGTGTAGGGGTCTAACAGTAGGTGTGGGAACTGCTACCACTGGTCTTTAAAGAGCTGAAAGAGGCCACTTTTAGTGCTCCATCCACTGTTCAGGTACATACATGGGCCAACCTGATCAGAAAGAATCACAGACACTTTGTGCCAACAGAGAAAATGAATAACACTCCAGAACTGAGCTTTAAGAAATGGGAGTGGGGGTGAGTGGGAAAGAGAGAGAAAGATACATATTGCTTAAGAAATAACTTGAGATGATCAGTTTAAAGAAGCTTGATGAAATGTAACAGTGTACAAAGAGGCAGCCATGTGAAACAGGAAGCAATTCTTGAACAAAATTTGGCATTTAATAAAGAAAAAGAAGACACAAAGGGAACCAAAACAGTAATTGTATAAAATTGAAGCATACCATGAAAGATTGAAATATTTTCAATAGATAATATAAACAATAAACTTGATCATGACAAAGAATTAGTAAGTTGATTCAGAGGTAGAATTCAACATCATTATATTAGAAGAACAAAAAGATTAAGTAACAAAGAAATTACAAGGAAACAAGAGAATTTAGATTAAATTCTAAATATGAGTTATGGAAGTCCCAGAGGAAGAAAGAAAGGGGTATAAAGTTTATTGAAGGAAATAATGGCTAAAATTAAAAGCAAATCATGAGAAGCTCAAAGGAATTAAAGAAGTACAATTCAATGAGAAACACTCCACGATATATTATAGTAAATTGTTAAAAGTCAAAACAAAACAAACAAACAAAAAAAGTCCTTTTCTTTTGTTTCAGTGTTGGGGACTTGGATTGTATTTGGGTTTATAAACATGTTAGGCAAGCCTTCAGCATTGAGATAATCCGTAGACCTCATTAGAGAATCTTTCAAATAGCAAGTGATGAGACTGGCCACATACAAGTAATAATTAAGAAGGCTATTACTGAAATTATTAACTCAAATCATGTATAACAAAAGTAGGCAATATATTCAAAGTACTGTGTGTGTGTGTGTGTGTGTGTGTGTGTGTGTGTGTGTGTGTGTGTGTGTGTGTGTAACATCAAATGAGAATTCTATACCCAGCAAAGCTGCCTTTTAGGAACTAAAAGAGTTGGTTGACATTGGCCTCATCAGTGATTTCTGGGATATTTTACCAGAAATCTTGGGCTAAAGAAATAAAAGTGAGTAAATGTGTCTATGTCAACTAAAAAGCGTTGGAAAGCAGAAGAGATAATAAAATTAAAAAAGTAACTTATACCCTGGAAAAATAATTGTAAGCTACATATCTGATTAAGGGAGGGGGGGGTGAGTCAGTCAGCACAATTTAATGTGGTGGGTATGCCTACTCTAATGTGCAGGCGCACCTTATCTGTGCCTCAGTTTCCCCAGGGCATTCTTGTCAGCCAGTTAGTTAATCTACTAGCTCTTAGGCAGTAAATGCAATTTTTTCCTTTAAAATTTTATACTGTCTTGTTTAAAGTCTTCTGAATGTATGTGTATGTGTTATTAAAACTTTTTTCTCAGCTTGAAAAAAAAATAAACATTTAAATTTTAATCAAGACACTTTTGAAATTCAACAGCAAGAAAAAAACTAAGTGAAAGTTGGCCAAAGATTTAACAGTCATTTTCTTTTCAAAAAAAGACATAAAGATGGCCAACAGATACCTAAAAAATGGTCTATACTAGACTCCTCACTGGGGAAATGTATTTTAAAGTCACTTTGAAATACTATGTCACTCTTGGGATAGTTACTACCAAAAAGACAAGAATAAGAAATGACAGCAAGAATGGATAGAAAGGGAATCCCTTGTACACTGTTGGTGGATTGTTAACTTGTGCAGCAATCATATGAATGTTTTAGGGCTACAGTTCATCATGGCGGGGAAAGCAATGCAATAGGAGCTGGTCACGTGACACCCACAATCAGGAAACAGAGGAATGGATGTTACTGCTGCTCAGGTGGCTTCCTTGGTTTTAGGGAGTTCAGCATCCCCAGCCCAGGGAATGGTCCTTCCCACTGTTAAGATGAGTCTCCCTGTATCAATTGACATAATCAACATGATCACCCTTCAGGGATGCCCAGGGGCTCCTCTCCCAGGTGATTCTAAATTCTGTTAAGGTGACAATTAACACCAGCAGTCACAATAATCAAATTCATAATTCTTTCATATTCTCATGGTGATGTGAAAATCACTTAATTCGAATGTAAAAGTTAAAAGATGAGAAGATTAAAAATAATCGTAGATACATAATAAAGAAATTGACTCATAACAGAAAAATATGTAAAACGTGACCTCAGTTGTATGTGTGTGAGAGGTAAAAGAGAGCAGATTTTAATCTGCTTAGAGTATTAATTAGCTTAAATAGTATATCTCTAAAATATTTTGTGCAAGCTTCAAAGTACCCACAAAGAAAAAAAAAATCTCTAGTTGGTCTACTAAAGTTGATAAAAAAGAAATTAAAGATCATTGAAAATTTTTAACAAGTCTCATAAAAAGGTGGCAAGATGGCAAGAAAAACATAAAGAAACCACAGAGGAGCTAGTAAACAATTATTTTTGTAATAATAAACATAGTAAACAACTATGGGGTAATTGTAAGTCATTAAGATTATTTTCCTTGTTTAAAGACTGGGCACTAAGTGAAGTTATTTTTACTTTTTTCAAGATGTATTTTAACTTTGATTATTGTGTGCACGTGTGTGTGTGTGTGTGTGTGTGTGTGTGTGTGTGTGTGTGTTAGAGAGAGAGGGAGAGGGAGAGAGAATGTGTTTTGCCACATAAAGTAGGTGCCTGCGAAGGCCAGAAGAGGGCATCTGATCTCCTGGAATTACAGCTGATTATGAGCTACCCAACATGGGTGGGTGCTGGGAACTAAACCAGAGGCTTTCTGGAAGAGCAGCAAGTACTCTTGATAGCTGTACTTCCTACATATTTTTAAAGTTCAATAATATACATCCTACAAAACTATCAATTTAGAGAACACACAGACAAAAACGTGGGATGGAAAAAAAGATTCCAAACAAATACCTAGCGAAAAGTTTCCTACCTGATGTGATAGCTCGGTGGTTGTAATATGCATAATGACAGGTGGTGTATTGTTTTCCATATGTCTACTGGCCGTTTTATGTCTCCGTTTGTTTTTTGACCACTTTTAGTCAAGCTATTATCCTATGAGCAAAGAGGCTATGTTCAAATAACAGATAAAGATCATGAAGGTCCCAACTTATTTAGATGATTATTGCAATATATGCGTCTAACCAATGGAAGAGCCATAAATACACAAGAGAAATATTTTCTTGGGTTCTGTTAAGAACCAAAGAAAGAAGAAGCAAAAGAGCAGTAGTGAAGGACTTAAAAATTCCTTCAGAGAATGCACAGGTCATCCAGACAGGAAGCCAAGAAAGCAGTAGGACTATGGATGCAATAGAAAGACAGGCATATGAGGAACATTGTATCAACAGCTGTAGTGTATGCACTTTTTGCATAAACACAAAGTACATTCTGCAGGATGGATCACATGTTGAGACACAAAATAAATCTTACTGAGGTCAAGAAAAGTATAATCATTTCAAATATTGTTTTTCTGGTCATAGTGACATAAAAGCAGAAGTCAATGGTGGAAGAATTCTGAAAGTTTCATAAATGTGTGGGACTTTAACACACTAGTGAAAAAGCAGTGGGGCAAGGAGGAAATCAAGGAGGAAGGATAGAAGTTATTTGGCTAATGAATGAAACGTTCTTATAGAAACCCACTATTTTTTAAAGCTAATTTTAAAATATAATTAATAAAGAATTTGAACACAGGTCTCCTGGGTGTGGCAGTACATGATAACAATTTCCTTTCTATCCGAATTCTAAAAGACTGGAACATTTGCTAGACCCGACAGCCACTGTTAGTAATACCCTTCAGGTCACATAAGACATAATCCTGCTGCCCTACTGTGTATTCTACCTGTTTGGTTTTTGGATTTTTTTTTAAACTTTCTTTTAAGAGCACTAAGAAACAAACAACCTTACTTGCCTTGGGTAGTCCCATGAAACCAACCATCATGTAACCAACCATTACAACCTAAAGCAATGCATAGCTGAAATCTTAGATCATGTACCTTTCTATGCAATCCAATAGAGACAGAGCGAGCTCTTTGTTAAGAAGACAGGAGACACAGGAAACATGAAGTGAAGCTTCCTAATCTGGGCTCACTCTCGGTTATGACTCAGAGAAGTACCTTTACTTCTGTCCTTCCTGTGACAGTGATATGATATATTTGTATCTTGGAATTAATCACTAATGGTTTTAATCCATGAATTCATGGACACTGCTTCCTCCAGAAGACATGAGTTATAAGTTAAAATTCCAGGGCTGAACATTGGATACCTCCCTATGAGATCCTAGTGTGGGAGGGCCCCACAAGCTGCCAAACAGCACAAGCCATTACCATTTCTCCTGAGTGTCTATCATAACTAGGTGAAGACACAGCATACTTTGGTTACAGAACAGAAATCAGGTGGGAACTCCTTTGGTCATGCTGGAAGGTGCCATCAAGTCCTCTCAGAATGAAAAGTCTTTAATGGTGTTACTTAGTGGTAAATCCTAGATGCTATAACGTTAACCCGCTAGGAGAGATGTGCTCCTTGGTGCAACATTAGCATGAAGGTTGTAGGGATAATTCATTGCTTTCTAATTGAATTTGAGACCCACTGTACATGAGGAAATTCCTGTGTGTTACTGTAAACTTGACTTCAGAGAGCATAATCCCTAGGAGGGCACCTATTACTGTTGTCTTATCTAATGAAAGGCTGCTCTGCCCTCTGGATGCCTGTTGATGCTGCTTATAGACCAGTGCTACCAACCCTGGCCAGAGAAGCTTCTTTCTGAGGTGGACAGCAGTGAATGTCGAGACCCAGATGATCAAAGTGCTGGGAATTGTGACTGCCGGGTGCTCAGCCCTAAGTAGGACACTTGTGCAAATCCCATTGAAGCTCAGTGACCATCATGGAAGGGAGACAGGAAAGAATGTAAGAGCCAGAGGATGGGGAGGGTTTCTGGAGCTGACACACTATGGTTACAATCTGCATAAGATCAAGCCAACAGGATTAATCAATATGCCAGCAGGCAGCACTGATTGCTTAGTGAGGCTTTTGGTTGTTGTTTTTAAGACAGGGCATGAAGATAGGAGAAATGTGTGCTCTGCTGTGCTTAAAGGAGTGGGGTCGGGCTTCAAGAAGGTTAGGGTCAAGCTGCATTGTGTGCATTATGAGATTATCAGAGAATAAATAAAAGGTACAAAATAAAGGAAGAAAGCAGAGGAGAAAATGGAAGTATATTAAGACAAAAAAATGGACGCACCGCAGACCCAAAGCATCTGGGATCCAGCAAAAGCTCGGGTAAGTAGAAAGTTTACAGTGGTGTCCGCTTGGACTGAGGAAAACAAGAGATGGAGGGTAAATAATCCAAGTCTGAACGCAAAGAACAAATGAAATAAAAACAATGAAGCCAAAAGTTAGAAGAAGAGAAATAAAAATAACAAATACATGAAACAGAGCCTAGAAACACCTACAAAATCAATAAAACTGGGATACTGCTTGAAAAGATACATTTTCTACGGCTTTACTGGAAGTGTGAGAGATGACTCAATTACACTAACTATACTTGAGCTGTTAGCATGTCAGTATGATGCTTATAAGATGCTGCTGTGCAGTTACACGCCAGTATATTAGGTAACTCAGGAGTGACCAAGTTCCTGCCCTCTCTCTAAAGTAAAGAAACAGAAATGCAAAACAGGTAATGAGACTAAATCTGTAATCGAGGTCCTACCAGTGAACCACACCCAAGGACCAGGTGACTTCACAGCTAAATTCTAACAAGCAGAGAAGGAAGAATTAATGTCAAAAATTCAAACTATCCCCCTCCCCCCAAAAAACCCTGAGACATCTAAAAGCCCATTTTATGAAGACAGCATTATTCCCTTCCTAAAGCCACATATACTTTATTTAAAAATAATAGCAAGGTACTATCCCAAGTGAACATTAATGAAAAATTCTCAACAAAATACTAACAGACTGAATTTACCTCAATATTAAAAGCAAAACATGCACCACGTATCCCTGGATACAAGAATAGCTTGGCACATGCAAATTCATAAACGTGACAGCACATGAGCATCTCTGAACGTGCACAAAACCATTTGAGAAATTTAACATCACTTCATAGCAAGAAGTCTCAAGAAAGCAGGTGTAGAAATATGATCATCACTGTAATGGAGACAATCATATTTAACAAGCACGTAGCGTGTCCCCACACTCGATAATGACAAGCTTAAAGCATTCTCGTCTGAGATCAGGAACGAGACAAAAACGCCACTCTTAAAACTTGTATCCAAAATAGTACTTGTTTACTGAGATGTGTGTAGTTTGGTCCTCAGTGGGTGTTTGAGTCACCTTCTTGTACCAGCTCTGTAATGTCTTTATTTGTGAGTTAATTGGAATAATAGGTGATTTAGTTTTTTAAACAGTGCCTCTTAGAAGTTCTAATCACAACAAATAGGTGAATAAAAGAAATACATTTTGAGATTTTTTTCTTTCTATGTATGTGAAGAAAGTCCCTGGGATTCAGGTTGGGATTGTATTGAATCTGCAGGTTGTGTTTGATAGGATAGCTGTTTTCAGAAATCATCATGGAAGAGCAGACCAGCTTCTAGTGTCTACCTCCTTGTATTATGTTAGTGTCCTAATGTTCTCCTTATAAAGGTCTTTTGTTTCCACAGTTGGGCCTTCCTTCTTGTTAAGCTACATATGGTCTGTGAGTTGTATCATGAGTATTCTGAACTTTTTGGCTAATAGTCACTTATCAGCAAGTACATACCATGTGTGTCCTTTGAGGTCTGGGTTACCTCACTCAGGATGATATTTTCTAGTTCCATTCATTTGCTTACAAAATTTGTGATGTCCTCATTTTTAGTAGCTGAGTAGTATTCTGTCGTGTAAATGTACCACATCTTCTGTATCCATTCTTTGATTGAGGGACATCTGGGTTGTTTCCAGTTTCTGGATATTATAAATAATGCTGTTATGAACATAGTGGAGCACTTGTCCTTGTGCTATGGGAGAGCATCTTTTGGGTATATGCCCAGGAGTGGTATAGGTGGATCTTCAGGTAGAACTATTTCCAAGTTTGCTTCAGTCCTACTTAGAATGGGGAAAACATAATAATTATGAGGGGTAGAGGGGAAGGTTCTGGGTAGAAGAGGGGAGAGAGAGAAAAAAGTGGGGGGCAAGAACCGGTATGGAGGGAGACAGGAAAGAAGCCCAGACAGAGGGCCCACAGAATGAATAAGTCATCATTGACTAGGAACACTGATTTCTTACCTCTTTTACTTTTACTTCTTTCTTTATGCTCTAGCTAAGACCACAAAGATAATACTGAATGGAAGTGGGGAGAATGGACCTCCCTGTCTTGTTCTAAACTGGAGCGGAATGCTTAGGTTTTCCTACATTTAGCATGCTGTTGGCCATAGGAATGTCATAAGCAATCCCCAGCCTTCCTATGATTTTTATCATGAAGGATCTTTGAATTTTGTCAAAGGTCATTTGCGCATCTCTTGAGACCATCATGTGATTTCTGACTTCTAGTGTGTTTTATAGAAGGGATAATGCTTTTATTTGCATAGACTGGAGCATATTTGTATCTCTGAATGAACCCAACTTGGTTTGATGCATTATATTTGTCTATGATCTTGAACTTATTTGGCAATATTTTAAATTAAAATTTTTACGTCTACATTCATCAAGGAGATCAGTCTGCATTTCTGTTGTGTTTATCTATTTTTGATGTTCATAGTTCTGGCTTCATAAAAAGTTTAGAAGCCTTCCTTCATTTTCTATTTTATGGAATATTTTGAGCAGTATTGTAACTCTTCTTAGAAATTCTTGTAAAATTTTTGCAGTGAATCCTCCAGGTCCTGGGCGTTTATTACCCTGGGGACTTGTTCTTACTGCTTCAGTTGCATGGATGCTTATGGAACTGTTTAAATCACTTATTTCTTCCTTGTTTAATTTTGTTATGCTCTGTGTATCTAGAAGTTCATCAGTTTCTTTCAGGTTTTCTGATTTCCTTTGCTCTTGATTCCTAGCTTTGTTCTTCTTTCACCTGATAAAACACTGAGAATTCTTCTTACTCTCATGTATTCATCAAGGCTTGTTTTGTGGCCTATAACGTCATCAATCTTAGAGAACATTCTGTGGTCTCCAGAGAAGAATGTGTATTTCCTATCAGTTAGATGAAATATCCAGAAAATATCTACTAAATCCAATTAATCTATGCTATAGTTTAGCTCTGAAACATCTTTGTTGATTTTTTTTTAATTTAAAAGATTTTGTACTTTGAATGTGCAATGTCCCCCATAGGCTTACATATTTGAACAATTGGTACCAAGCTGGCCATACTATGTGGGAAGTTTGCGGAAATTTTAGAAGGTAGAGCCTTGTTAAAAGAAGTGGATCACTGGAGTAGGGTAGAGATGTGGGAATTGAAGCACATCCTGAGGCTACTGTTTGATCTTTGCTTTCTCAATATGATGTGTATGTGCGCGTGTGTGTAATATGCAATAAACACATAGATAGATAGATAGATAGATAGATAGATAGATAGATAGATAGATAGATAGATGGGTGGATGGATGGATGGATGGATGGATGGATGGATGGATGGATGGTGGGTAGGTGAGTAGATGGATGGATGGATGGACAGACAGGTAAACAGACAGCTTTGTATTTTTGACACCTTAGATATGATGGGTTACATAGAGAGGTTCCTTTCTGGTTGTGTCTATTGGACTTGTAAATGTTCTTGTCTTTGCAGGTCCTCTCCTCCCCGACAGGTTTAAGAAATTTAATGTTATAATTTCACTGGATTAAATTGTCTATACTTTTTGGATTGATCTTATTCCCATCTTTATATTGACTGCATGCACTACTGTTTTGACCTTGCGCTCCATTCCTGAATCTGTTCTTCCTCTTGGTCTTGCTTATTGCTAATACTTTCTTCTATGTCTTTTATTTAATTGATTGACTCTTGGTTCCAGCATTTCTGAATAGTTCCTTCTCTAAGCCTCTATTTCCTTAATGAGTTTTTTTCATGTTTTTGGATTGTTTTTTTCAAATTACCATCATCATCCACTTTGCTAACTTCTTACCTGAGTCCTGAATTGATTTCCTTACTCCAATCACCTGGTGACTGGAATCATTTATGTGGTCATTGATCCTTCTTAAGGGCAGGATTCTGAAATCTTTTCCTGAGATTTAACAATAATCTCACTATGTGTTTTAAGGATTTATTTACCTTTATATCATGTGTATGTGTGTTTGCCTGCAAATATGTCTGTGTGCAGTGTCCTCAGAGACCACAAAAGGGTGTCAGGTCCCCTGGATCCATTGATACAGATGGTTGTGAGGTTTCACATGAATCTGACAATTGAACCCAGGTCCTCTGGAAAGGCAGCCATTGCCCTTAAAGGCTGAACCATCTTTCCACCCTGCTCCCCTACCTCATTGCTTTTGGCTTCTGGTAATGAGGACCAGAGAGTTTGTGCAGGTGTTGGAATAGCATGTAATTGCAATCTTGTATGTGTGTGTGTGTGTGTGTGTGTGTGTGTGTGTGTGTGTGTTTGTGTTTGTCTTGTTTTATACATCTGCTGGGGTGGACATGAACTCAAAATTTACACACACACACACACACACACACACACACACACACACACACCATGTTTGATTTTTTTTATGGGACTATTCCTGGAAAATTGTCTTTATCTGGAGTTATGTTCTCTACCATTTTGAAGAAAAGCTTAGTGAAGTAACAGACATGATGATCTGAAAGCTATCTCAGAGCTAACTGTTAGGACTTTGGTAAAATGTTAAGGCCTAAGTGGAATGTTAATGTCTAGGTGACTGTCACCTGGCTACCCTGCTATTACAAGAAAACTTTCTCATACATTTCTGCTGTCACTAGGAAACTTTCTAATGCCAAGATTGATTACACATTCTGTTACATTCTGTGGCCTTGGAAACCAAACATGATAGAAGTCAGTAGAATTGTTTTGTTTTGTATAGTAACCCACAATAAGCTTGGGCCCAAACCCAACAGCACTACTGCCTCTGTGTATAAGTTGCCCCTGGGATAAACCCCAACATAAGAGAGAGACAGGCACAAATATAAAAGAAGTATTTGGACTTCAATTCCAAGTAGTGGTTCTGTGAAGTTTAAATTCCCAAGACGCCCCTGGGAACAGGCGTCCTACTTGATAGAAAAGACATATCTGTGGGTAACTGACATCCTGGTTGCAAGTTAAGGCATGAATGTTAAACAAGTCCCATTCTAAAAAACAACAAAAACAAACAACTCCCATCCTGGTAGACAAGTTAGAGCATGAATATTCGATAAGTCAAGTCACCTGTCACAGTTGAATATCCCAACCACTGGGAGCAGGATAAGTATACAACAAGTCATATTCCTAAAGCAATCCCCTATTTCTAAATCCTGATTTGTGAAATAACTTGGCACAAATGTTTGTGAATTTGGGACTTAAAAACCCTACAGTATCTTAAGGCTGGGTCATGGTTCAGTTTCTGAATTTGGACCATGGCCCTGGTCAACCAGTCCTGGGGTGTATGCTCAATAAACCATCCCTGCTGACTGAGATTGGTGTTCATGTGATTTGTGAGGTGATTCCTGGACCCCAACATTAACTTAGAGTAGAAGACACTCGGATACTTCTCTTGGCTCCCTACTCAAATTCAGAGACAGCAGCCCTGTGACCCTGACCAGGGAAAATACCATTTATAGTTTTTAAGAGCTAAAGTTGTCAGCAATTAAGTAGTTAAAAAGTGAGAGAATGGGAAGAGGAGAGGGTAAAACATAAATGAGGATAAAATATACATAGCAAAGATGTCAGAAATAGAAAATACTGCAGACTAGGTACAGGGAAGGAGGAACAGTTGTAAGAGTCTCAAAGAGGCTGCAGGGCTAAAACACAGCAACAGGGCAGTGAAAACACCACAGTTCAAATAAACAGAATGCCATGAAGTGGAGGGTTCAATAAGCTCCAGGGTGGGGTGGGGTGGGTGTGGGTCAGGGACAGGGACAGGGTCAAGGACAGGGCAGGAGTGGGTTTTATCCTAGTAGTGAGGGTATAGTGTCTCCCCTTAGTCATGTTCTGCAATAGTCCCCACTGAGGAGCACATGGAGGGTGGGTTGCTACTAGTACTCCTAGTAATTTGAACAAGTCAGAATTGTTTTTAGATGTGGGCATATTGCATAAGAAATGTATCTTATGCTGGTATTATATAATTTGAAGCTCCTCCTTCCCAGAATCCTCTACCTGACAATTACAACTTTGAATCTGGAGTTTGGTGAGTTCTTCCCATGCACTGGTGTTCTGTAACTGAAGCTCTAGGCCAAGGTAGAAGGCAAGCCCACCTGTGTTTATGTTTTTTCCCTGGGAGACCTCCTTGTGACCATGCCTTTTAGGAGACCATGCCAAATTCAGCAGTGGCCTTCCTTCATTCCCATATAGCTCCATCAGGCAATACCAAAGGTGATACCTCTCAGCCAGTCAGCTGCAGTGTGCTCATCTGAGATTCAGGAACCACTCTCTCTCTGTTTCTACAGCCTGCTCTGCTCTGACTGTCTCTCTGTATAAGCTGGACGCAGGTTGTGGCTGCTTCTTCCAGCCTAAATGGTCTCTTTACAGCTTCTCTTGTCTAGAACTCTACCACTGGTTCCTGACCACATCAAGCCATGTATGGTAGAGATGGGGGAATGGCTGCTGCTTTGTGGGGGAAAACCCACATAGATTTATCCCTTTTTCGTTAAGTATTAAAGAAAGAACTGATAGCATTTTTTTTTTCAAATTCCAACTCTTGTCTTGTTCTGAGTCACATGGAGGAGATCTCTGGTATGTCACCTTTTATAAAAATCTCAAAAAAGCACCATCAGAAGACAGTGCCATCCCTTGCTCACGGAAACATTGCTCACAATGACCAAGAAATGGAAACAACTACCAACATAAAGACACATCTCCACCCATAGTCATTCACTTAGTTTGTAAAAACATGGATGAGCCTGGGCATTTCACTAGGGACATAATACCAAGTTAAATAAGCCCAGACAAAGAAACCCAAATGATATATAGTGTTATGTTTGGAATGTGAGTTTATAAAGTCAAACGCACAGAAGCATCCGTGGAGGTCAAGGAGTATAGGCAGGCATGGGTTAGGAGCTGTGTGCAGGTCATGGTATACCAACTTTCTATCACAAGATGTGTATTCTGAAGATCTGAGGGCAGCGTGGTAAGAAGGAAGGAGTACTAGGTGGATCATTAGAATTTAAAAACATGATGTTACAGCTTTATCATGATAATAAATTTAGCATGCATGGTAATTGAGTCATCATATTTTAATACACGGTTTTACTTGTTGAGAGACCTCTATAGAGCCTACATTAATTAACAGAAAAACCATAAAGAAAAGATGCTCAATATCATCTGCTACAAAGGAGAGGTGGTGCTGGGGGAATGGCCATGGGTCCCGAATGAGAAAGGATGATATTTTGGCTTTCAGAACTATAAAGAAGCATTTGTGTGGCACTGTGAAAATACTGAAGACTATTGTGTAGCATGTCTTAAAGGGTTAAATGATAAAGGTTTTTTATCACTTTTAACTCAATTACAGTAAAGAAATACAGTAAGCGTTTTTAAAAATTAAATAAGAGCAGATTGGTTGAAATAAAGGGAGAAATACGATATTTTTAGATGACACTGAAGTCACAAAGTCTACAGTAAATCTAAAGAATTTATCTTAAACACTAAAGAATAAATAGATAGGACAACTCAATGCAAAATAAAGGAAAAACAGAAATATTACTTGAATTTTTATTTTATTAGCAAACAGTTGGAAGTGAAATGAGAAATGATGTAATCCTGTAGTATGTATTTTAGCATAAATATGTAAATATGCAGGAATGTGCGGAAAGGACATGTGATGTCGCTAAATTGAAAAGCACTAAACCTGAGGAGTTCAAGACCTGATACAGAGTGTGGCATACTATGTTCATGGATCAGGAGACTCACTATTATGGAAGCACTAGTTGTCTTCAACTTAAGCTATAGATCCAAAAAATCTCATCTAAGGTCCAATAGGATTATTTTAAAATGTTGGCAAACTGCTTCTGAAATTTATATAAAATTAAATACATTTAGACTAGTCAAATCATTTTCTAGAAAAATAACAGATTCAAAAGATTTCTAATATCATATTTTTATACCTACTATAAACTTTTACAGAGACATGCACACATATATATGCATATATACACATATGTATATGTTATTATACATATGCACATATACATATATGTATATATGCATACACACATTTGTACGTGTGTGTGTGTGTGTGTGTGTGTGTGTGTGAGGGAGAGAGAGAGAGAGAGAGAGAGAGAGAGAGAGAGAGAGAGAGAGAGAGAAAGAAAGAGAGAGAGATTAGTGGATCATAATAGAAGGTCCAGAAATAAATCTTCATATACAAGCTAAGTTGAATTTCAGTGAAGATGACAAGGTAAATTGATACAGAAAATTATTCTCAAGAAACAATACAGAAAAATTAACATGAGACTAGTGTGAGTCAGCTATTCCCTTATGACACACACCACAATTAACTCCAAATGAATCAAAAACCTAAATGTAGTTGATAGAATTATGAAACTTCCAGATCACAATATAAGGATACAAAAATAACTTCATGGCTTTGAGGTGGGCAAGGTTGTCTTGGATGAGACAAAACCAAAGTCTTAAGAGAACAGTTACCAACTTAACGTTTCTACTTTCTGGCATGTATTATTAGGAAAAAGAAAAGGCCAGCTACAGACTAGAAAAGAAATTTCTCAGTATGCATGTCTTACAAGTTTACAAAGAATTCTAATTCAGAATATATTATCAGCTTATGCTGTTTAATGACAAAGTCAGTAACCCAAATTTTCAAAAGACTAGCAACACACTAGTTCCTTATCTCACTGCCCTGATAAAATACCTGACTAACAATTTAAGAAAGGTGGGGTTCATCTTTGCCCACAAGTCCAAGTGATTCAGTATGTTGCGGAGAAAGCACGGGAGGAACAGGAGGCAGCTGTTCACATTGGATCTTTTGTCAGGAAGCAAAGAGCAATGAAAGCTGGTGCTCAACTATCTTGTTCTTTAAAATGCGGTCAGAAACACCAGCCCATGGGGGTGGTGGCATCTATATTTAGGGGTTTTTCACATCTCACATCTTAAGCTAATCTAACTTAAATAATTCTTCAGCTGATAATCAATATTACCCATCACAGTGAGCCTTCATGAAGAACAAATACAAATGCTAGCCGTCACCTGAAAAGATGCTCAGTGTCATTGGCTGTCACGGAAAGAAAATGAGGACCACAGCTTGAGATAACACTTTTGCACCAATTACAGTGAGTGCAATAAAAAAAAAAGACATAACACAAAATGTTCATAAGGGTTCAGAGCTATGGGGACTTTCATCACGTGCATTGTAAGGAGGAAGTGTAAAATTTTGCAGACACTTTGGAAAATAGTCTTCTGTCTTCTTAAAAACATAAACATATTCTTATCATGAATAGCATTTGGCAATGTCCTACCTAGTGATTGTACTGTAAACACACACTAGACATTGCTGAGTCTAGCAAATGTACATGAAAAAATGAGGTCTAAGAACCCTGGTATGGGCCTTCTTGTCACAGCACACAAACGGAGACAGACTGTTTCTCACTGGGAGAATAACTCCTTTATTCATACAGTAGGACACTATATGGTAATTAGAATGACTGGAATTGATCCACATATAGCAAGATGGCTAAATCTCAAAGGGACATTGAATGAGAAAAACCTAATTGAACTAGGAGAGATGCTATTTATAGATAGACACGTATATCACAAAAGCACAGAGCATGAATGGAAGTCATGAGAGTATATGGGGAGAGACTATGGGGAGGCTATGATTAGGGCATTATTTGTTTCTCAAATGTTTTGTATGTTTAAAATAATAGAGCCAGAAAAATATGGCAACATGCTAATATCTGTTTAATTTTGGTTGTGAGAACACAGGCTATATTTTGGAAAATTTCTCTCTTATATGTCATCGAATAGAGGAGCTAGAAGCTGGCCTGCCCTCAGAGAGAAGGTAGAAAACTCCAAGAGATGGTTTTCGTAGACCCACCTTTAGAAACTAAGTGGGAAATCAGGATCGTTGCTTTCCTAGCACCTCTCAGAAGGCAGTAATAAAATACACCCGAGAGAATGAAGGGTATGAGAATCTGGAAAACAGCATCTTCCTACATTTGACACCTATCACTTGCACTTCTGTTTCTGAAAGCAACCCACAATAAAGCTCTCAGAATCAGAGGGGCTTACTGGCTTGTCTTCAAAAACAGCACGGTGCAGGGCAAGAGAACAGGAAAGGCTGAGCTTTGCTCTTGAGCCAGATTTGAAGACATAGCTCAAAAAAAAAAAAAAAAAAAAAAAAAAAAAAAAAAAAAAAAAGACTATGGACTCAGAGGCAAAACGATGCAGAGAGTAATCCCTGAGCAAACTTGATGAGATGGTGCTGGGAGAAATTCAAAATGGGCAACTGAGTCCAGGGATACCTGAGCATAGAACCACATTCTTTAGACATTGATCTTCTCCAGATCCCACCAGCCGAGTGTCTCAGTTCAATGTTTCCGGAGAGTTGATCTAACATGGTAGAATGTAAAGTGTCCTCAATCCAACTGAAAACTGCCCCCCTTCTCTGCCTACATCCTACCTTCTGCTCCTTAGTGTGGCTACTAGGTGGCTATTGTCACCTTTGTGCTAAGGCAATTGGTTCCCTTCTTCACTTTTATTCCTGCTGTGCTTGCTCTTCTGGGACCACTGGGATAAGTAGTTTCCTGATTCCTTCATTTATCAACTACATAAATCTCCAACTGCTCACTCAAAACCATAGCCTTCTGTTCCTGTTAAAAAGGTGGCTCTTTACCCCCAACCCATTGCCTAATCTCCATTTTCTGTCCTCCACACATGCACATCTGAGTAGAGCTACTGAAACTGTGCCCCCATGAAGACCGACAGCCAGGGAGATGCTGAGAATCCACGAGATAGACTTTTTTATTTAGTAAACTAAACTCTTAGAGAATTCACTCCTCGATATTCCCATAGACAGTATTTCCATTTGATCTTTCCTTAATGGTGCTCTTGTGCCTATTGCCTTCTGATTCACAGAGTAAGGAGTGATAGGCACTTTGTTGATGGGAGCCACAGTCCTATGGCCATCCTGTCAAAGATTTACAGTCCCCACTTCTTTTGGCCCCTTGTTTCTTCTGTTATCCTTTCTGGATTAACCTCATTCACTTTTTATCCTTCTCCTTTCAGCTCAATGTTCTCAAAGCTCTTCTGCTTCATGGCCATATTCTACTTTAAATCTCCCAATTTGCTTTTTATGGTTTAGATTCAAATATGCACTTATATATAAAAATTTTAATTTTTATAACTTTATACATATGAAATACATTGCATATAAAAGTGAGGGTTTTCTCTCTCTCTCTCTCTCTCTCTCTCTCTCTCTCTCTCTCTCTCTCTCTCTCTGTGTGTGTGTGTGTGTGTGTGTGTGTGTGTGTGTGTGTGTGTGTTTGTGTGTGTGTGTGTTTCACTCCTCACATACCTTATAAATCATTACCTACTGCTTTCAGTTTTCACTGTACCACTAAGAGTACTCTTGCAAGTCAAAAATGACCTTCCATGGTCAAGTCAAGTGGCCATTTTTAAGTCTTTATTTACTCATATCCCTTGTGGTATTTGATGGTATTTCCTCACTCTGTTCTCTGAGGAACAGCCCACTTGCTTAGTATCATATTGTGATACAATGAGAGAATTTCTCTCTTTATATAATGGGAATTTCTATTTGGTCTCAATTCGCGGCTTCTCCAACTTGTAATTTCTTGAAAGGGATGCTGGGTGTATCTTTTCTTCCAATACTTCTAATAGTTCTTATCACAAAGTTCCTAATCCTTTGACGTTTCCTAGGATAGACTTGAGCTCCAATGAGGTGACAGTTGGTGCATTCCTACTTGATGCCTGGCCACCAGAAGGACCTACTTCTCATTAGAAGCTTGGAACTCTTAGCCCTACACCCAATTTTTAGAAAGAAGAGAGGCTAGACTCTGAGCTAATAGTCCCTTGAAGCCTTCATAAAATGTTATAGAGCATCACAGAAAGTAGGGAGGCTTTGCACTCCTATCCACATGCCTTGCCCTATGTGATTCTTACTGGCTGAGTGTGGGCATATTTTGGGATACCAAACCTTTACCTTGCTTGGGATCCTACAATGGCATTTTAATGGCATGTCTTTGGCATGGGAGTGGTCTTGGCACCATATCTCAACAAGGTAGAAACTGAGAGGAACTGGTGAATGGTTTCTGAGCAATGCCAGGGTGGAAAGCAAATGAGGGGAGGAAAAGAAGATGCAGAAAGATTTCAGAGCAGGAAACAGGAAAGCCAAGGGAAGGGAAGGGAAGGGCTGCCACACAAACAAAGAGAGACAAATGAAGAGCTTGGGAGGTGGAGCTGGAGATGCTCCCAAGGCAAAACACGAAATTGAATAAAGAAAACATATACTCGGCACTATTGTTTCCTAACACAAAACATCATAGCCTGTGTTGTATATACCAATCACCCAAGATGCACCGGGGGCACACTGCAGCATGGGTTCTATCAGAATCTTGGGCTGAGGCCTTGGCACCATGTTTCCTTCCACGTTGCTCTTGTAAATCTAATGTGTGATGTGTGGCCAGGGATGAGAACCAAGGTCTTCGCTAGTCTCTGAATTTTTGATAGCCTATTTCTCCATTGCCAACCCAGCCCATTGCTCACCCTCCCTTTCTGTATCTCTCTTACACACAAATGTAAGAATTAGCAAAAGTGCATCAGCTTACCATTGCTTCCTCCAACACTGAAGTGTTAGAATTTGAATATTTCTGAGCATTGACGTTTCAGACACTTTCTCATGATGCTTCTGCTTTTTCTTCTTTTCCCCTATAAATCCCAATAGCATCCTCAGAAATGCATTTTTCCTAGCTTACAGAGTCAGACATTTTCTTCTCCATTTCTATTGCATAGATTCAGTTATTTAATCTTAAAAATTGCACACACACACACACACACACACACACACACAGAGAAATGTATATATTTAAATTTTTGTGTATGCACACCTGTGTAGGGGTCAGAAGACAACTTGAGGAGTCATTTCTTCTCTCCCATTGTCTAAGTTTCAGGGATCAAATTCAGGTTGTCAGGCTTAGTAGCAGAGTCTTTACTGACGGAATGATTTCTCCAGTTCAGCATCACACATTATTAATATCATATGTAATACTATTTTTTGTGTTTAGTAACATCATATACATGTAAATTTTCCCCCATTATCACAGTATCATACCGTAATCGTAATCTCTTCCTGTTAAGGATCGTGAATCTTTATATCCCTAGGGACTAATAGGGTTTCTGGTGCATTTGTTAAACTTTCAAAGGTGGGATAACATAGTTGAGACAAGTTAAAAAGGAAGTTTTTATGCTTGAGCTTACATATTTATGGATGTCAGTCCATGTTCATTTGGTTCAATCTATGGATTTGGGCAATATTAAACATCATGAGAAACATTTAGACAGAGGGGGGGAGGGAGGGAGAAAGGAAGGGAGGGAGAGAGAGAGGAAGAGGGAGAGAGAGAGAGAGAGAGAGAGAGAGAGAGAGAGAGAGAGAGGGAGGGAGGGAGGGAGGGAGGGAGGGAGGGAGGGAGGGAGAAAGCAAAGCCCTTAAGGCATGGTCTAAAGGCACCATTTACTACGTTTTTCTTGAATCTTTCCTTTTTAATCTTTCTTTTTATTCTTTTATTGTATATTTTTTATTTATATTTCAGATGTTTATTTACATTTCAGGAGACAGCTGTATCAGGATCCTGTCAACATGCACTTTTTGGTATCCCTAATATTGTCTGGGTTTGGTGAGTGTATATGGGATGAATCCCCAAATGGGGCAGTCTCTGGATTGTCATTCCTTCAGTCTCTGCTCCACTTTGTCTCCATATTTCCTTTTGTGAGTATTTTGTTCCCCCTTCTAAGAAGGACTGAACCATCCACATTTTGGTCTTCTTTCTTAAACTTTATGTGTTCATTGTATCTTGGGTATTCTGAGCTTTGGGGCTTGTATCAACTTATCATTTAGTGCATACAATATGTGTTCTTTTGTGATTGGGTTACCTCACTCAGGATAATATTTTCCACTTCCATCTATTTGCCTAAGAATTTCATGAAGTTGTTTTTAATAACTAAGTAGTACTCCATTGTGTAAATGTACATTTTCTGTATCCATTCCTCTGTTGAAGGACATCTCGGTTCTTTTCAGTTTCTGGCTATTATAAATAAGGCTGCTATGAACATAGTGGAGCATGTGTCCCTGTGATATGTTGAAGCATTTTTTGGGTACATGCCCAGGAGTGGAATAGCTGGGTCCTCAGGTAGTACTAAGTCTAATTTTCTGAAGAACCACCAGACTGATTTCCAGAGTGGTTGTACCAGCTTGCAGTCCCACCAAAAATAGAGGTGTTCCTCTTTCTTCATATCTTCACCAGCATCTGCTATCACCTGAGTTTTTATCTTAGTCATTCTGAATGGTGTGAGGTAGCCATCAAACTAAATGGAGAGAAACTTGAAGAATTCTACTAAAATCAGGGACTAGAAAAGGCTTTCAACTCTCTCCCTACTTATTAAATATAGTACTCAAAGTCCTGGCCAGAGCAATATGACAAAAAAAATGAGATCAAAGGGATACGAGTTGGAAACAAAGAAGTCAAAATATCACTATTTGTAGATGATATGATAATATACTTAAATTTCACCAGAGAACTCCTTCAGCTGATAAACAACTTCAACAAAGTGGTTGGATATAAAACTAACTCAAACAAATCAGTAGCCTTCCTCTGCTCAAAAGATAAACAGGTTGAGAAAGAAATTAGGGAAGTGACACCCTTTACAATAGTACAAATAATATAAAAATACCTTTGTGTGACTCTAATCAAGCAAGTGAAATATCTATATAACAAGAACTTCAAGTCTCTGAAGAAAGAAATTGAAGAAGATCTCAGAAGATGGAAAGATTCCCCCCATGCTCATAGACTGACAGGATTAATATAGTAAAAATTGGCCATCTTGCTGAAAGCAATCTACAGATTCAATGCAATCCCAGCCAAAATTCTTTGTAGAGTTAGAAAGAGTAATTTGCAAATTTATTTGGAATAACAAAAAAACCCAGGATATTGAAAACCATTTTTAACAATAAAAGAACATCTGTGGAAATCACCATCCCTAACCTCAACCTGTATTACAGAGCAATAGTGATAAAAACTGTATGATATTGATACAGAGGCAGGCAGATAGATCAATGGAATAGAATTGAAGACACAGAAATGAACCCACACAACTATGGTCACTTGATCTTTGACAAAGGAGCTAAGACCATCCAGTGGAGAAAAGACAGCATTTTCAAGAAATGGTGCTGGTTCAACTGACAGCATGTAGAAGAATACAAATCAACCCATTCTTATTGCCTTGTGTAAAGCTCCAAGTGGATCAAGAACCTCCACATAAAATCAGATACACTGAAACTAATAGAAGAGAAAGTGGGGAAGAGCCTCAAACACAATGACATGGGGGGGGGTATTTCCTGAACAGAAATGCTTATGCTTTAAGATAAAAAATAAACAAATGGGGCCTCATAAAATTGCAAAGCTTCTGTAAGGCAAAGGACAAAATGGTGACCAACAGATTGGAAAAAGATCTTTACCCAATAGAGGGCTAATATCCAATTTATAAAAAGAACTCAAGAAGTTAGATTCCAGAGAATCAAATAACTCTATTTAAAATTGAGGTATAGGGCTAAACAAAGAATTTTCAAATGAGGAATATCAAATGGCTGTGAAGTGCCTTAAGAAATGTTCAACATCCTTGGTCATCAGGAAAATGCAAATCAAAACAATCATGAGATTGGACCTCACACCTATTCACTACCTTTAGCAAGGTCCCACCTACATTTCCATCACTACCAATAGCCTAACAAACTGGGACCCTATCTTATCTACTCATGAACCCTCATGGGTTATTCACCCTTCAAAGGTTTCTTGTACTGGGACCAACCTTTCAACCCATGAACTTTTGCACAACTCTCCATATCTAAACTATTATACCTGGCATACAGCAGTCACACTATAAATGTTTCTTCAGTGAATGAATAGATTAGTCAGTGAGGTTGTGGTTGAGAAAACCTGACCAAGGTGAGTATTAATAGCAGAGATAAAGGTAGAGATATAGTCATAATGCCCTTTGGAAGGTATTTAATGGTAACATATCCTGCCTTCATCCCACACAATAAAGAACAACTGATTTTTGTTTGTTTGTTTGACAAGGTCAGTGACCCATAACAAGTCATGTTTAGAATGGGTAAGACAACATTCAGTATTCAGGATTGACTTGAACCGATAGAAACTACACACAAAGAGACCACAGTCAAAGGGCACTGGAGATGAACAAAGAAGCAGGAGGAGAAAATGGACTCACCAATGCACACTAGAGGACATGCAGGGAACACTTGATGGGACCCCAAAGAGTGCAGAAATTACAGGAGAAAGTTGGCTGGCTCTCACTGCAACTTAGAAAACACAGGGCACATAATGGTTTTCTTCAACATCTTGATGCTCAGTCCCAAAGGAATGAGAATTAGCCAATTTATTTCTGTATTCCGAATTCCCTAGAGGTCAGATCTAAGACAAATATGAGAGAGAATTTTATACCCATTAGACATGCCTAAAAATGGAACAAGATGCCTAAGGAGCAATAGGTGTCTTGTCACAGAAGATGATGAGCTGGGCATTCAGTGCAGAGTTACAAAGGAATTCAGAAATCAGACTAGGTAATCTTTCCTACATTTGAGAGTCTATTATTTTATGATCCTGTCAGTTTGAGATAACAGATATAACTTGTTGGAACAATGTTCAGGAGTTAGAGCTCTTGACGTGAAGCTGAGGAGAATCTGGTATATGGAGTATTGACTGGCCAAGTCTGTGGCAGGGTGTATCACAGCAGTCACCCTGAGGAGCAAGCCATGACAGCAAGTAGCTTTTCTGGATTAAGAAATCGCTGAGTCTTTATCAAATCAACCCCAGAGAACATTAATGGATCATGACAGTGTCAGGAAGTCACTGAAAAAAAAATCTACAGAGCCTTTGCTTCTCTGGCTTTCACCTCTACAAATGCAGTTCTTGTCCTTGGACAGATCTCAGGATGCCTTAGACAATGGTGTGGGTGGGTATTTTCCTGTCAACCCCTGTATGAGACCATGTTCTTGGTCCCATAGAGTTTTCCATGGAAACTATTTCCATGAATTTCTCTTCAGTTGTCTCTAGGATATTAATTAGCACCTGATTCTGGTTTACAGTCTGGATCTCTGCTCTCTCATAGGACTTCATTTCAGGTCTTCAGACATCCAGCCCTCCTCTCTACCAGCCCCAGATGTTTAGCATTGTTATTACACTAGAATGAAAAGCCCTTGAAATTGCTACTTAGCCTTTTTTCACCATGTGATGCTTTTAAACAAACGCTTGACTCTTGCTTCTCTTGACCTTGACCCCGTCCTTTCTGCCAATAGTAGCCTCACATTCTCCTCAAAATATCACATGGAAAGACACTCCAGGAGGTGACAGAAAGAGGTTGTGTGCTCCATTCAGAAGGTTTGGGTTCAGTTTTGGTCTTAGTCTGATATTCTCAGAATCTCACTTCCTTGCCACACTGTTGAGCAACAAATGACCCAAGAGGTAAGAAAGATACATCACACTCCAAATCAAAGCACTCTATTGATGCTAATATCACTATAACCATTGTCACTGAAATGTTGAGTGACACCTTTGGTCACTTGCCCAATGACTTCTTTTTAGTATTCTGTCTCATGAGTTATCAGTTATCTGTCAACTGTGAGGCTTATCTTCCTTTGTCAACATGGTTTTCTCTACTAAGTTAATGCCTCATTTCTGTCCCTGTCCTCTTCCTCTCCTTTCTCCTCCCTCCAGCTTTCCTTCTTTCTCCCCATGTCCCTCTCCTTTCTTGTTCCCCTCCCTTCTTTCTGTCTTCTTTCTAACTATCGTCAAACTTCCAGTGAATTATTTACCCTTCCCTGCTGGTCTTGTTCACTTCTAAGTAACGGAATGGACTTTCAAAGTAGTCCAAATATCATTTCTGGGTGTCACCAGCAAGCATT
This sequence comes from Micromys minutus, assembly GCF_963924665.1. Classification (NCBI taxonomy): domain Eukaryota; kingdom Metazoa; phylum Chordata; class Mammalia; order Rodentia; family Muridae; genus Micromys; species Micromys minutus. Next base: position 40,154,528 of record NC_137985.1, read on the forward strand.
TCTCCCATGTTTTGGTCCCAGGTCTCCAACAGACCAGGTTTCTCCTTTGGTTTCCCTGCCAGGATCTTAGTTTTCTTTTTTTTTCTGCCACAAGGTAAATCAATGCATCTCTGTACAGCCTCTGACAAAGTGGTTTGAAAAAGCCAGACACTGAAAGATTATTGGCTAGCCTTGAATAGTACTGTACTTATCACCAGAAACCATCTCCCAAATGCCAATCAGAAAACAATTCCTTTTATGTAAACCTCGTGTTATAAATTACAATATCTGCATGCCAGATAGGAGACAGCAATTGGTCTTAGTGCTAATAAAGCATTTTATGGATTGACTGCCCCATGATGTCACGCATCTCTCTATGATAGAGTTGCTTAGCCTTTGGCCAAACTCTGTATGCTGGTTTCATTGATGAGCAAACAATATGATCATTAAAATAGCTAATGGGAATCATTCTTATCTGGTGTCTTCTTCTTGGTCAAAACCAAAGAGGGGCAGGAATCCACCTTGTCTATGTGACCCAGAAATTTCTGTCACTGAGAATTCTGAGTCATAGCAAACTTTGAAAATCTACTCTTTGGATAATAGAAAATACTTGTGATCTTCCTATGTTTCCTCCCTTTGATATCTCTAACTTGTATTAATGAGCCTGATATAAAGCAGTGTCCATTTTCTGCTTCCCTTTCTTCTGTCAGACTGTTAGGACTATGAGGGCAGAAACCTTATATATTTCTCATTTTTATACCACAACCAGCATGCCTCATCCAGTCTTCTACCAATACTTGTACACTCACATATTAAATTTCATTTAATGCATGAATGTAGGTAGGTGGTTTGGGAGAATGGATTTTTAAGTGGGCTCAGGATGAATCAGGTATGATGGTTTTTGCATTGAATGGTGGGGTAGCTTATTCATATGATATTTGAAATCTGGACCTCCAGCCTGACAGCCACAAAGGACATTCCCTGGTCCCATCAGTGTTGGCTGTGACCAGAGTTCTTTTTTCTCCATGCCCCTTGGTAGGGCTGGGAAACCCAGTGTCATAGTGTGCTGAAGTTAGCTAGCATAGGCTGTTGAAGATCCACTGTTTTCTTCTTCCCAGCAGTGACATCAGGCTGGCAGCTCTAGATCATCAGCATGGGAGGATTCGCACTACGAAGATGGGCAAACACTACAAAGCAAGGCTTGCTTTACCTCTAGAAAAGCAGATGCAAGGTGCAACACTGCTGCCAATAGCCTTCAACTGCTCTGTGTGTGTGTGTGTGTGTGTGTGTGTGTATGCTTTACCTCTAGAGAAGCAGCTGCAAGGTGCAACACTGCTGCTGATAGCCTTCAACTGCTGTGTGTGTGTGTGTGTGTGTGTATGCTTTACCTCTAGAAAACCAGTTGTAAGGTACAACACTGCTGCCAATAGCCTTCATATCCTTCAACTGCAGTGTGTGTGTGTGTGTGTGTGTGTACAATTAACTTCTTCTAATTCATGTTTCAATGCTGACATTCTCTCTTCTGAGGGATATTTTTTAGCTGAAGTTACTTACCCCCACTTCATTCACTCTCTAGAACCTCCACTCTTTCCTGCAGAGTTTTTATTTCAATGACTAATCATGTTCCATATGTATTTCACGCACTAGTTTATGGTTCCCCTTCCTCCCTAGATACCTTGCTTTTTCTAATTCACTGCTGTTTTCTGAAAATCTGTTCCAGGCCCAGTCACACAGTTATTTCATATACGTCCATCAGACAATGAAGTTTAAAACTGATCTCAGGCAGACCTAGAGAGATGGCTCAGTGGTTAAGAGTGGGTTCTGAGAGTGCAGACAACCTTAGATTCATTCCTAGCATTTATGTTAGGCAGATCACAGCCTCCTATAACTTCACCTCCAGGGAACTCATAACCTCCTTTGGCATCTGAAGGCACTTGTCCTCAATACATGTACACAGACCTATACACAGACACATTCTGTTATGGTTTGAATATGAATATCCCCTATAGGCTCATATATTTGAATACAGAGTCAACAGGGAGTGGCACCATTCGAAAGGATTAGAAGGATCAGGCATGGCCTTGTTGGAGGAAGTGTGTCTCTGGGGATGGGCTTGGAGGTTTCAAGAGCTCAAGCCAAGTTCAGTTGTCTCTCTCTTCACCTAAGGATCAAGATGTAGTTCTCATTTACTTCTCCATCCCCATGTCTGCCATGCCTGTTGCCATGCTCCCATGATGATAGTGAATTAAATTTCTGAAACTGTAAGTGAGCCCCCAAGTAAATGCTTACATTTTAATGAGTTGCCTTGATGATGCTTTGTCTTCATAGCAATAGAACTATAACCAAGACACATACAAACATACAAAAATAGAAAAAGAAAATGTTTGTTTTAAAATGTGCTCAGGCAGCAGGATAACAGATGTGATAGTTTATGTGTTTGTGACATATAATAGTTTTTATTACATTTGGAGCCGAGCACAGTACCTGCAATGTAGTAGATGCTGATTAAAGTTTAGGATAAATAAATTCATAAATCATTTAATGTCCCTCTGTAATTTAATGTCCCTCTGTAAAGGAGTGCCATTCCTTTTCCCACATAAGTAAAATATAGAAGCATAGCTTCCTTCTGAGGGGACAAAACCTTTCAAGAAGAAGGTCATCCTGGCCAGGACTTCTGGGAAGACTAAAGTGGCACCGACTCATCCACTGTGTGTTTCTCTCCTCTGGTTAGGTCAAAACAATTCATTATATCACCGTTAGGCAAGTCACCAAGTGAGACTGAGAAAGGCCCCGTCTTTCGCAGCTGAGATGGCTTTCCATGCATGGATGAATAGCTGCAAGTCACCTTTGCCCCACCCTCCTGAAGAAGTCAGAAGAACTTTTCTAAATGTTTTCCTACCATGTGGATCATTGAATTATGAATGAGGCCCAACCTAGGGAAGAGCAGATTTCTGTGGGATGGTGGGAAGGGTTCATCCAGGAAGGAAAATCGAAACCTGACTTGCCTTCTTTTTGCAGTAGGTTCTCTCAATTGATGACTGGTGTTATGTTAGCCCACATTCTTAATAGATTATCAATGCCTTTGGCAGTGATACTGTCCTGGTGTGGAGTGATTCTGTCTTTTTAGTATGCTGTGCTCACTATACTTGGGCAAGGAAGCTTGGATACAGGGCCTAGCTGATCTGAATGAAATCAATGAACTCCAGCACCTCCCTGGGCACTGACCTGCAGATGAACAAAAACTGCATATTCATGAGCATCCCCCTAAGCAGGAGGGGCCATGAGGTTTGGAGAGGATACTGGAGTCTTTGGAAGGTACAACTAAGGAGGCACCTTTGTCTCCTTTTGGGTAGAAGATGGAGCATGCTCTGCTGTAGCTTTGGTGCTCAGTGTGCCATCCACTGAAGGCAAGAGGAGCCACACTTAAGGAGGAATGGTCATCTTTATTTTGATTAGCTGACATGATCATCGAGACTTCCTACCTGGTTCTCCTTTTCTAATGCACAGAGAAACCAGAGGACCAGAAAACTCCAGCTGTCTCACAGGCCGCTACATCTGCTAAATTAGACCATCAGGAGCAGAAGAAGAATAGATTTGTAATCTTTGGATATATATGTTGACACTGTAAATCAAGAAGAGGGAACTGCTAAGTTCATCTGTATGGGTCTCTGGAAATCCTGATGAACAGTAGCACAAGGAATGATCTCTACTGGGGTTTCCCCATCTCCTCTTTGGGCTATGGAGCATTATTTTAAATTAATTTTATTTTAGTTTTTGAGATTATAATATAATTATATCATTTCCTATTTCCCCTTCCTCCCTCCCAATCTTCCTTTATATTTTTCCATTTTCTCATTCAAGCACATGCCTCTTTTTGCATTAATTATTGCTACACATGCATATAAAACTAAGTACATAAGGTAACCTGCTTGGCTCATCTATTGCCACTACGGGTACGATTGATTTCAAGGCTGACCATTTGATATTGGATAGCCCACTGGTGGATCCTTCTCTTGCTCTCAGGATTCCTCACTTGCCTACAGTCCTTTGTTTAGAATGAGACCTTCTGTGCTTCTCACATTTATGCTGACATGTCTGTTGCAATTGTCCTTATTCAGTTCGTGCTTAGGCAGTCATGTTGTTGAGATGTTGTGAATGTAGTCTCTGACATTGCTAGGAGACTGAACTTCACAATAAATCCTCTGATCCTCTAACTCTTACAACATTTCTGACTCTTCTTCTACAACAATCCCTGAGCTTCAGGTGCAGCAGCTGTGTTGTAGATGTATCTGTTCAGAGTGAGCTCCACAACTCTGTATTTGGTTAGGTGTGGTTTTCTATATCATTGTCATTTGTTGCAAAGAGATATTTCCTTGAAGATAGGCAAGGATTACTCTTACCTGCAGTTATAAAGACAAAGGACTGAGAAATTGGCTAGGTTTCAGTAACAGACATGATCCCTCTGGTTGAGTCATCTTAAGGTCCTATTACAGAGCTGTTGGTTACTGCCAAGGTATGTGTGCCATTAGCCTTAGGGTTTATGATGCCTTGGAGCTGATTGCTGTGGTTAATATACATCATAGCTGGAAAGGAAGCAATCGCCATCCTATAACAGGGTTTTAAATTATTTGCAAAGCACGAGTCTTTTAGTAAGAGACTCTTTTAGAACAGCTACAACCTTACTACTCATACCCTACATAAGGGCCTGGACATTGGCATCTAAGTCAAACACAAAAATAATGGTTTGGTTTAAGCCCCAGATTGAACATTATTCAAATCCATGGATCACGGTTTAGTTGGCAAATTTCTCTGAGTTTCATGTTTTTCTAACAGTAAAGTAGAGACACTTAAAAAGCTCTGTGTCTTTAAGGAACAGATAAAATATAATGATGGATATGGCATCCATTTGTAGCCAAAGTGCTGTATGAATTGCTGCCAAGACACTTCATCTCTAGCAAGTGTCCCATCTTGGAAACTTTTTTTCTTCTTAATAAACCATAGGGTTTGTATAAAGGTTACCATGCTGTGTGTGCCTTTCTAAAAAAAGTTGTATTGTACTTTTATAACAGATATCTCTTTGCAACAGATGGAGACTATCTAGAAACCAACAACCAATCAAATGCAGAGTTGTAGAGCCCAGCCTCAATAGATACACACCTACAGCACAACTACCTCCATGGCAACTCCATCTTGTGGATGTCATAACAAATTGAGGTGGCTCTGAAGTGATCTTGAAACCCCAGTAACACATGAAAAACAGAGATTTTTCTCCCAAGAGGATTATACTGCACTAAGAAGGGGTGTGTTGAGTTTTCTCTCTGGGCTACTGGACAGGAGACACAGAGTTGTTGCTATCTCTGTTCCCTAGTGCATGGAGGAAGCCTTTCTGGTAGATAAGAAAATAATGTCACACTCAAAACAGGAATATGTGAAAAGCAGACTTGGGACAGCATAGCTGGCTCAGATTTCCCTTTGGGTACAAATGAATCCTTTCTTCTTCTGTGGCTTGAAAGGATGATATTTTAATAATTTTCCAGTACATTCTTCTTTCTGCCTAAGCTGGGTATTTTTTTCAATCTCTGTCGCTTATGACCAAAAGAGACTTGCTAGAGAGACTGGCAAGTCTGGTTCTGGGCCCTGAATTGGGCCTATGTTTCATACTCTGATCTCTTCCCCCTTTATTTACTCTGTTCTTCATAACACACCCATTTGTGCACTTTTCCCAATATACCAGGTACCCTCTCAAGCCTTGGGGCTCTGCATAGAATCTAAAAAAAAAATATTTGGATGCTGTCCTGAGGAAACTCATGCAAGCACCACACTGTAGAGGCTCCCCATAAAATGGTCAAGTATTTCACTTGACAGGCTCAGATATCCATGGTATTTTCCTAAAGCATCTGTTTATGAGGAATTCTTCAAATCCTTCATGGAATGGAGTAGTCTATATCATAACTGATTGAAGACTGATGAAGACCTACTGTCAGCTGGGAATGACTAGGGGAAAAAAATAATATGACCCTACCATAGACAAGTATATGGATAACACTTCAGAACAAATAATGTCAGGTTATAAAAGAAAAAGAGAAAAATTGAACCTGGTAAGGCATGAGATCTGATGATAAATTTTATACAATCAGAGGAGCTAACTAAGTCTTTGGTAAATTAGAGGATTTGGTGTAGAAATTTTGTAAGATACAGACTGTTGGAATTGTTTAGTTTGCCTTGTGCAAGATTTTTTAAATTGGTGCTCATCACTTAAAAATAAGGAAACTGCTTATTTTAAAAGAAATCACAGGTTTCCGGTTTCTTTTGATATATCCTGAGATTTGACAATAACTCTCACTTGATAATTACCAACTAGGGAGCTCAGATCTTTCAGACAGCTTAACCATACTCTATTCACTGCCAGGTTCTCACTTCAGATTTCCAGCTTGCTTCCTAAAGGCATTTGACTTTGCTACGAGAGGCTCAAGTTGCTTCCCCAAACCTCCCAGCTTCCCAGAGTGTTGAAAGGAAACTTTAGGCCCAACACAGTAGAAGCCCATTTGACAGGCATGGGATTCGTTCATCCATACCTATCATTTGGTGCTTCTAGTCACCAAGCCAGGGGCCAGCTGAAGTTATAGTCAGCTTCTCTGGAGAAAGCAAAAGACGGTGAGTCTGTCTCCTGGTTATATCTACACCCAGTACTTGGAGCCCCAGGTTTTCTTCGTAGCCTCTTCCTTTCTGTCCTTCATCATGTTCACATTTTCCTGCTTTGTTCCGTTTGAATGCCCCGGATCCAGAGTGAGATTCCTTTGGCGGCTGTGTGCTCAGGAATACGCAAAAGTATTTATGAATCCTAAATGAAGCTGGCTGCAGAGCCAGGGAGCTCCAGCAGAGCACCGGCGTGTGTGCGCACCGGAGTCTGATCTCTTACATGGGAAACTGTGTTTGATATCTCATTTGCTGGCTCTGTTCCTTGAAAAGCCATGTGCTGTTTAACCCACTTTGCCATTACAGAAGTTGATGCAGAAACTGGGTGGCAGGGCAGGTGGGAAGACATGTCACAAAAGAGCCCTCCCTGGCTTGGCCAGATGAGCCACTGGAGGTGACACACAAGAGGTGGCGCCCCTATCTGGCTGGATGTGGCACTACACCCTGCTGGGCCACGTGGGTGACCCCCTCTGCTTCTTGCTGACTTATGAAGTGCTAGAATTTAGGAGACTTGGACTGGCTTGGCTTTTTCTTTTTTCTTTTTTCTTTTTTTTTTTTTTTTTTTGAGTGCTTAAACAAAGATGTGTGCTTTCTGTGCTGCTCATTGCGAAAGAAAAGTTCTCAGGCAAAGCAGGACCCCCCTCCAATCCCAGCCTAGGAGAGACACAGCAGGTTGCCGTGGCTGAATCCACCTCTTTCTGCTAGATATTCAACCCACGCATGACAGAGACTTTGGCAAAATGCTAGCAATCAAAAACCGGCTCCTGGTAGGCATAAAAGAGTCGGTACATAGGTCTCCCCAATAATGATAGTCTAAATGCATTAGCATATATTTTCATGAGAATCGGACTATCAGAGTATGTCCCTAAAAGCAATCCGTTCTATTTACATCCTTTCTGAAGCCCCTGAGAGCGAATCATCTGGAACGGCACAGACACCACATAGAAAATAGTGAAAAACATTCAATTTGGAAACAATTTTACCTTGATTCCCCCCCCCCCCTCTTCCATTGTGAGTCTGCTCATGGATCCTGTTCATTTTTCCTTCCTGAAGGTGGTCCCTGGATTTTCCTAGCCCAGGATTCACAAGGTTGGGGATAAGGAGAAATCCCCAAGTATGGCCAGGACAGTAAGGCGACATCTAATCTTTCTTCCTGGTAGGACTATCTCATCCCTGGAACCCAGGAATGGTGAGTAGGGAGGCTGAGGGCACAGAATGTATGTGATGGAGCACAGAGAACACCCCCGGGATGCAGAGATCATTGCCCAGGAGGCAGGTTCAGAGCAACGGCAGCATGAATGCCGAGTTCTCTTACCCCATCTTCTGAGCTAATAATAAGATTCATAACCATGTCAACAGCAAAAGAAAGGGAGTGAGCAAGCATCCCTTTGATTATATAAAATGCCCTGATACCTAACCCAGCCTTGTTAATCACTCAGCTCCTGGTCATGTGCTGCCTGGGAAAGGAAGAGGTGAGTGTGGATCACCGCAAACCAGACCTATTGTGTGCTCACACAGATGGTCCATGCAAAAAGTGAACAACAGAAGGAAATGTTACAGAGGCAGTTTCTGTTTTTTAGAGATGTAACCACATACACCCAAGGTAAATCACCCCTGTGTGAGTTGTGAATATGCTGGATTCAGACCTAGGAAACATGAGACTTTGGCAAAATGGTAGCAATCAGAAACCAGCTCCTGGTAGACATAAAAGAGTTCTCTCTCTCCCTCCCCCCTCTTTCTCTCATGAACACACACGCATGCAAGTACCTTTCTATGTCCTTTAATTTGAGTCTCTCTAAGCCTCAATGTAATGTGTCTATTCCTCATCTTACAGGCCCATACACTTCTCATGAAGATGAAATTAAAAATAAAATAAAATAAAATGTGGTGGTTTCCAAATCAAGAGTGCTATTCTCTTTAAACAAACAAATAAATCATATATGAACCTTTAAGATGACATTTAGACCAGACACAATAGGCTGCAAATAGAGGGTGTGGGCATAAGGCTAACCTGCCTTTTCAGCCTTTCCTCATCAGGGCCTTGGAGGTACCCATGTTCTCCAGAGCTGAGCAGAGTCAGGTAAAAACCAGAGAGAGGATGTTTTGAAATTGTGTGATATTGTTTTCTTACTACTAATAATACAAGCAGCCCTTAGCTGAGGTAACTGTACAACTAGACAGAAAGGATTGGTCAACACGAGCCACAGTGGTCAAACGGCAGGAGGACACCTGCTTATTCAGAAATGGTGGCCAGGTTCTGGCTAGGTAGGCAGAGCAGACATTGAGGGGGCTCGGGGCTTGCACACGGAGGGCACAAAGGCAAAAGGAAGAAATCCCACATGTCCTGAAGGAACAAGGGAGAGCCAGTTGGGTAGCAGCAGAATGCCAGTGAGCAGAGGGCACGCAGGTGAGGACATGGTTGAGTTTGTTGTGCTTGAAGTGGAACAACCATGACACAGCTGTGACCGCACAAGCAGGTCCCACTGTAATAGCCAGGCAGGGAGGGTGACATTTTTAAAGCGATGCTCACATCCCTCACTTTGGTTGTCAGACTACTAAAACTACGAATCCCAGAAAAATAGAATTCTTCATCACCCCCCCCCACCCCGAAATCTCATGCTAGAAAAAAAATCTTAAACACGGGCCAGCCAGAGTGGCAGATTTTTCTTCAGGGTAGAGGTTTATAACATATTTAACTGTCTGGAAAAGTCAGGATGGGTCAGTGGTGTATAGGGTCACATTTTTACTGGGGACTACTTAGCTACGCATATTCTGGCTCTCTACTTAAGCCTTTGCGTCACTTCAGAACCCTAAAGGTGAACTGGGGAAAGGAGCCCCTGAAGCCCTCCCTCCCTCTTCCAGATTATCCACATTGGATACATTTTTTTCCTTCCTCCTTGTTTTCTGCTGGTTATCTGGAAACATTATTGGCCCACGAGAATCAGTAGCGAAAGCTGATTTGGGGCAGGGTTCAAGCTATGTTCCCCAAGTCTACCAACAGTATGAGAAGCCTAAAAATTAGCAACACCTAGGAGGGGTGCCCCACTTTAGTCAGGCTGGTCATTGGCTGGAGCTCTTCCCTGTTCCCTGGCGGCTCATCTCATCTCCCTCTTTGGCTTTGCTGACAATGGTCTTTACTTGACAGTCTGGTTGCTGCTCCTAATTGCCATATCAGCTCTGCACACAATCTGCTCTCCTCTGCATTGCAGCGCATGGGAGGTGTGGGTCCCCCAAACTCTGCAGAAGCATGCCCCAAACTTGTTTTCTTGGGATGCCTGGTTTACCTAGAGTCCCACAGACAGCACCTAGTCAGGATGCCCTTTTGGGCCCTTGTGGCTGTGGGGAGGGCTGTCCCTGCCTTGCTGTCTTCGATGCAGTTCCATCAGTCCCCAAGGAAGCCCGACCTTCCCTGCTTATCTCAGAACACCTTGCTGTCTTGTCCCCTTTGAAATGCCTGACAAGAGAAAACACTTGGGTCTAAAAGCAAAATAATGAAATCAAATGAAAGCTCCCCAATTTCTCAGCCGCTTGTCCTTGGTCCAGTGTGACTCGTGGCATGCATTATTCAGAGAGTGGCAGATGCATCACCTGAAGCAGAAATGCTGTTTTTCAGGCGCCAATCTAGAGGGATGGCTGGAGCAGAGTCGATGGCCCTGGCCTGAGGCATATAGGCCTCAGGGGAGGACAAGGGTCCAGCTTTCCCACAGAATATGCTGAGGTCGTGAAAATCACCGTGCCTGCTGCTCATGTTCATGGGCAAGATGGTCTCACTGAGTCCAGCTGGGAGGGAAGTCCTGGTGAGTAGGATCTAAAGGAGCCAGCAGAAGAGAAGAAAGGAGAAGGAATGCAGACTGAGTAGGGAGACCTGTATTGCTCAGAAGAACTCTAGGACATGGCCTATGCTGTGACCACACTAGTCAGTTCTCTGATGTATGAAGATAATGGAACATGGAACATGTACTAAAGGGGAGTGCTCTGCAAACCCCATGTGTCTGTGACGTTTCCCTGTGACTTTCCATATGCACAGAGGAAGAGGGTTGAAAAACAGGGGATCTTCTGTCCCTCCATATCCACTTGTTTGTCATCTTGCCACCTGGTGTCTCTTGTCACCTGGACCATGTGACTTGCTTGGACCCAAAGAGTACAAGCCACTCCAGAAGCCCCAAGAAGCAGAGTGTACTTAGCCTGCTCTCTTGTTCGGTTCTGTCTTGCGACAGAACAGCAGGTCAGTGGGATCAGCCTTCTCAGTGCAAGTTCTCAACTAAGAGACTGGGGAGCTGCCAGGAGCTCAGCAAACAACATGGAGACGCTCATGATTATAAGGCACTGGGATTTTCAGGGGTTGTTTGTTACCATAGCAAAGCTGGCTGATATAGTTAATGTCAATCAATGATGAGGAAATTAATCATGTCTGCCTTGAGTTAAGCTTTTTAAGACTTGATTTGTTTATTTAATTGATTGTTGTCATCTTCACTTGGGGCGAACAGCATTGATAAATAAGAGGGGCTGTTTACTTTAATGAGTCGGTGGAAGAGCGCTGTTGAGTTTCACGGGATCAGCATATGAGGATTTGACAGGTTCTGTGGCTAGGCTGGGTTTCCTCTCGTTAGTGGTTGACTAAGTCTAAACATAATGTAGAGTTGTTCATTTTCTGTCTCCTACCTGCTGTGAATACATTTCTACTAACCCTCCTTCACCTCTGCTTCAAAGGGATTTGCCAAGCCCTCTTCCTGCTCTGGGCCGCAGAGTGCATGCTGGCTTCCTCATTTCTTTCTCCCAGCAACACTCTAATGAGAGACATTATTATTACTGTTCTAGTCTGTTAGGGCTGGTAAACAAAATATCACAGATTTGGGTGACTTATAAACAAGAGAAATTTGTTCCCCACAGGTCTAGAAACTGAAAAACCTCAAGTCATCACTTGCTCCATGTTTGGTAAGAATTATTCTCCTTACTTGTAGATGGCATCTTCTCTTGTAGTGGAAGGGAATGCAAGTTCTCTGTGGACACTCTGTCTGTGTGTGTGTGTGTGTGTGTGTGTGTGTGTGTGTGTGTGTGTTGTAGTGTAGTGTATAGGAGCATACACATGCCATGTGTGCACGTGTAGGTCACAGGATAACTTCAGGCAGTTTCTCCCCTTTTGTTTTGTTTTAGGCAGACTCTTGTTCACCACTGTGTGTAAGCCAGGCTACCTGGTCCCAAAGCTTCCTGGGAATTTCCTATTCTGCCCCTTGCTTCCCATAGAAGTAATGGGGTTATGAGCATGCTTTAGCAATTGGTTTTGGTAGGGTTCTGGGATCCTGACCCTGGTCCAGTGGTGTCCCAGCTCTCTGAAGTCACCTTTTAATGAGAGCACTAATTACAACCAGGCCTCTGCTTCATGCTTAGTGCCTTCCACAGGTTGCATACTTAAATCACTGAAGAGACACAAACATTCAGACCACAGCAGTTGTCAAGTACTTTTAGGGGGAAAAATATCACAGTTCTAGAGTTTGCCAAAGCACAAAATTGATGAAAGACTGATCAAGATTTTAATCTAGGTTCCTTCCTTTATGGCTTAGGACTCTCATCATTCACTGAACCATGTAGATCAAATGGACCCTGGGTCAGGTTAGCATATAGGTGCATTTGCCAAAGGACTAGGATCCTGGCCCCATATACTGGTGATAGAAAGGCATGGTGGAAGATAAGGCTTCTTGTTTGTTATTTGTGTTCCAATTGATATTTTATTCTCAGATATAAACTAAGTTACATTATATTTTTAGAACAGACAGTCAAACAAGTTTTGAACTTCTGCACCCTGGGCAGATTATTTACCTTTTTTGGTGGTATGTATATGTATGTATACATATGTATACATATATCCACGCAAGAGTTTTATTGTCCAAAGGGGCTGTACTCCCTGAAAGCCATTCCTACCATCTATTTTCTTATAACAGAATGGGTGCTGTGTCATTACTAACACAATAATAACAGAATAATAGCTTCAGTGTCAACAGGTGTTTCATAAAATGCTTTCATATAAATTGCCTGTCTGCTGCTTGAGAAGCCCTTCCAGGGCCACTTGAATTTACTCTGTCACACGGCAGTTGATGGCCATCTGTCTAAGGCTCAATAATGTGCAAAGTCATGATGTTGGCCTCATCAACAGTGTAGAAATACAGACAGGCAGAGACAAGAACCAGGTAGGTGATAAAGAGGTGAACCATTCCAAGGGTGGATATACTTGCTCTTGCGTCTCTCTTCTCATTTTGAAGATTGAATGATTCTGTGAGCCTAAAAGATGGTGACTGGGTAGAAGAATTCATCAATACAAACATCAGTGAGATCCGAGTGTTACAGTAGACCCTCCACACATCAGCAAAACGGAACTGTTTCTATGGCATGACATTCAGAGACATCCTGTTCCAGTCCCAAGACTCTTCCTTACCCCCTCCCACAGAGAAATCAGTGAGATCCAGCCTTGGCAGAACTTCCTGCAGACATCTAATTCTATTGGCTCTAGAAGCAAGTCCCTCCTCAATGAGCTGGGAAGTCTGGAAGCTCCTGAATAGGTCTCTTTTGATTCTGTGTACAATCAATTGACTGGACTATAGACTGGGCTGGTCTTCTTAGAGAGGGGGTGGGGCAGGAGAAAGGCCACCATTGCTACTGAAACTGGGATCTTATATAGTTTCCAGTTGAAGGTCATATAGTTTATAAAACCTTCTTCCCAGCCAGGTGTTCTGTAAGCAACCCCCCTGAAAGAATGGGAACTCAGTTATAGTATGGCTGGCTCAGCATGTAGCCATGCCCTCTGCTAAAGGGGATGATTCTAGTATACAACCACATGGAAGCAAGGTCTACCTGTGAGGAGTCTCTGTCCCTAGTACTTGGCCCCAACCTTCCTAAAGGGTTAGAGTTAGGGTTAGGGCGAGACTACCTAAATATTCTCACTTAGTGATAAGGCAAACAGCAAGTGGGGGTCAAATCTAGATGGTAACTAGTCAAATGGGCCAGATTCTTAACAAAATGTCATCGATGAAGGAAGGTGCTAAAGGAACAAACACCAGCAGTTGCTTTGTTCCCAGCATGCCTTGGTTCCCAGGGCAGTATACACCTTTGGGATGATGTAACTCAGCACCGAAGCTGGGCTGAGTCCCAAGAGCCTCTTGGGTGACTTTTCATCAAAGCTGCTTGACCATGTCCTTGTAGCAATCTCAGTAAAGCTCAGAGAAGAGTGGGGGGGGGGGCAGGCAGGATGAGATCTCCAACCCAGGAAGGCACCCATTTCTCACCTCTATGCACTAGGCAGAGGACAGGGAGAGATTAGAGCAAAGTGCAGAAGATGGTAGAGGGGTAGGTGGGATGAGAAAATAGGATCCTAGCCTCCTAGGTATCCAGTTCCTGATTAAGACTGTAGAAAGGGAGACTGAGCAGGGGATGCTTGTGTCTGAGCTGTCCTTGCTTCTAATTTGCGTTTCTAGTCTGATGCCTTCACTTTATTCTTTCTGAAGCTGAAGCTGAGCCTCCCCACTCCCATTGGGATAACTAGCTCTATATATCCAAAGAGAGCCGTTGCACACAGCAAAGAGATAGGCAGATGGCTGCAGAAACCCTGCTCTCAGCAAGGTTTCTCTGATTAATCTCAGTTAGATATATGCTTTATACCAAGTCATATGCCCAAGGAATGTGAGAGTTGAACAACACAACCAGGAAGTCTGGAGCCACGTCAGACTCGCTCATTGGCACATTCTGTGCACAGTCCCTGGGCCAGAAAAGGGGCTGACTAAATATTCATGGGAAAAAAATGCAAGAGGGAAGTCGAGGAAAAAGGGTATAAGAGACTGGGAACAGGAGGGACGAAACGACGGATGAAGGGGAGGGAAGGAGGGAGGGATAGGAAGGGAGGGATAGAGGGTGGGAGGAAGAAAGGAAAAGAAAAGAAAGTAGATGGAAATGGAGCAGGGGAGACAGCTCAGCAGGGAAAGGTACAAGCCTCCTGGCCAGATTTCAACCCCAGGAGCTCATGAGAAAAGAATGAAACATGGTCATCACACTCCTAATGGAGGTAGGGGTGGAGAGTCATCTAGAAACTTGCTGACCAGCTATCTTGGCAGCAGGAGAGCAGAGGAGGTAAGAACAGACTCCCCAAAGTTTGTCTTCTGACCTACACACACACACACTTCACATACACAAACACACACACACACATCATACAAACACACATATCATATATATACACATACCACACACAAATACACAAATACAACACACACAAAAACATACAAATACACATACAAGCACACAATACAAATACAACACACATACACAAATATACACATCACACACATAAATATATACACATAGAAACACAAATACATGTGCAAACATACAC
This sequence comes from Micromys minutus, assembly GCF_963924665.1. Classification (NCBI taxonomy): domain Eukaryota; kingdom Metazoa; phylum Chordata; class Mammalia; order Rodentia; family Muridae; genus Micromys; species Micromys minutus. The sequence goes on from NC_137985.1 coordinate 40,169,580, forward strand.
ATAAGCAAATCAACATATCTGCAGATTTAAAACAAAGGACCTTGATTTACAATGAAAGAGGTTACAGTTGTCAATGTGTCAAAGTAGACAGACCGGAGTTATTGTGAAAGGTGAGAGAAAGCTTCAACCAGCATCCATGTTCTCCCTGTGCCTCTGCAATTGTGCCTGAGAAGGATCTCTCTCTCTCTCTCTCTCTCTCTCTCTCTCTCTCTCTCTCTCTCTCTCTCTCTCTGCATCCTTTAGCATTCAGAGGGATACTTGCTTTATTTTCTCAGCAAATAAACTGTGGTCCCTCAAGAAAAAGAGGCCTCTTTCAACCTGAACAAACACTGGGTCTCCTCACTAGCCAGTGACTGCTGACACACTCCACTGAGACTGTACCAATCCTGCACACGAGGTGTGACGAGAGAGCTGTGGATGCAGGACATGTAGACCGAGAAGAGGAACTTGTTGATTCCCAGGCTGTGTGAGCCAGGCATGAACGACACCATGACAAAGGATGCCGCACCAACGTAAAATGTATCGTATTTAAATATTCCCCAAGTCATTTTGTGTATTTAAGTCTTAATTCATCTCTTCTAAATCTCTCCCCGCTACATTAATGTGACGACTTTGACAGAAAGATGAATAACATTATTAAAGAAGCTTGTGAGCAATTTCACTCATAAAATCCCTCATTCACTCATCGCTCGCTGCTCTCCCCGCTCCATGTTTTGTTCCTGGTGGCTCACCTGGGTTCCTGTCCTTCTGCAACTCTGCAGGAGGGTGATGGATGAGACGCTCAGGGGAGGGAGGGGGCCCACATCTCAAACCTACTCTGAATTTCCCCCTTTTACAAAAAAAAAAAAGGAAATTAATAAAGTAAATAATGTGAGCCAAACTCTAGATGCGTCTTTCTTCGAGAAAGGTCTTTTAGCATGGTACCAGTGACCACACAGCACGTCTTACTGTTCAGGGGAGGAGGGAGTCTCCCTGCAAAACTTATTTCTAGGGATTCCTGCAAATGTAGCCCTTCCTGGTATTGGCAAGATCAGCAGTGGCAGCCCTTGGGCTTCCTCATATCCCACATCCTCCTCTTTGTTGCCCAACGACACTTGGTCTCCCTTACTGGGGATTTATGCCCCACTTTACCAAGCTGTCCTGATGAACTGCTTCCAGGATGGTGGTGAAGTCTGTGGTATTCCTCTCACCCAGGTCTCAACCTTCTCCTTTAAATCATTGTTCAGGTTGGTGGCCGTTTGTTCATTCTTGACAGCCCAGCCTGGCTCCAGCTGGGGAAGGGCCCACAGCAGCCATGTTGCCAGGGGCAACTATTTCTTCAGAAACTCAACCCTGGGCACCTGGCCAAGACTGTGGAGGCCAATCCAGAGCCCCACAGGGTTCCCCGGTTAGATATACTGCCAAACAGTAGTGCATAAAACACATCTGTTGGAGTTGCTTCCAATCTATTGGGACTTGTAGATCGTTCATGTGCCCACTACCTCTAATATCCCAAACACCTGTTGAGTACTGGGCCCACACTAGGGACTCACTGGCCATTGAATTAAACTTTTACAGCATGGGCCCGATGCAATCTCTTTGGGGAACGATTTGACAGTATCTCATAAAGCTGAGCCTACGTGCTCCATGTGATGCACCTGGATATATATAGATCCAGCATAGAGGAGTGCTTATGTGTGAGGGGTGATATGCATAAGAATGCACAGCAAGCAAATTCCTGGTAAACTAAAGGTTACTTAGATGTCAATTTAGAACATTGGGCAAACACACAGACTGTATTGCACTGGCAATAAACAGCAACATAGAAGAACATGGTACCAGTCACACAGAGAGATGGGAGGATCTCAGAGGAAACCACACACAAATGACTATGAGGAAGATGGCTTACAATTATACTTGTCTGAAGGCTTTGGAGATCTGAAAAACTCCTGAATGACTGAGATCAGGGAACTGTCTTTGAGGGTAAGGGTTGAGGTGATAACTATGATCTTGGAGGAGACACAAGGAGGCCTCATAGAGTGCGAAAGATGCTGGAATCCTTGCCCTGCATGGTGGGTGCACAGGTGCACACCTACTTATGTAAAAGCACATTGGGATCTGCATTCACTATTCACATACCTTATTAGATATAAATTAAGATTATTAAAATGTTTAGAAACGTGAGTGGTTTTCTCATTTTTTTTCTAGAACCTCAATTCAGTCTCCTTTGTTTCTTTGCATCCAACAGAAAAGTGAAATTATTACACTGGAATGTTTCTACACTTTTTTATTAAGAAAAAAACGTATTTCGCATGAAATTTCTACCTACGTGAGAGCATTCTCTTCAGAAATTCTCAGGGCAGTGTTTGTCTTGCCCAACATCACACAAGTGAAGACAATTGCATTAAAGTGTATTTACCTCATGGCACAAAAGAGATACATTGCCTTTCAAGACTGGGTCTCAGTAGAGTGACATCTTGCTAGCAGGGGAAATTAGAAGCTCCTGAAGATCTGTGTAGAAAAGGTTGCTGTAGGTCAGATAGAAGTGATGGAAGGAAGGAATTGTGTCTAAGAATCACAGTACAGAGGGAGGACCGAATTCCAGGGTTGCCCTAGAAGAGAAGAGGGCATGGGGTATTCTTTATTTACTTCAGCTCATGTACCTGAAAACTAAGCCAGGTGGTTCCCGTGCTTCTACAGGCCCAGATATACATGAAGACTGATAATTCTAATCACCAGTGTCAGTCTGGGTGAAGGGAGAAGCTGCAGGAGATAAGGTGTCAAAACAGCATAGAAGACAAGAGACCCTCAGGCACAAAAAAAAAAAAAAACAATCTATGTAGATTAAATATTACCCAATGACTCTCTCCTAGCTCCCAATATCTTATGATAGATACATCCCTAAGAAGGAAGTATGGCTGCTCTAGCTAGTTTACAGATGTATGCACTGGTTGGTGTTGACTGTCACCTTGGCATGATCTAAAAATCACCTAGGAGACAAAGTTCTAGACACTTCTGGGGGATTATTTAGCTGCAGAATGTGCCTGTGAGAGTATGTTGCCTAGGTTAATTGAAGTGGAAATTTCCATGCTGAAAGAAGGCATTACCTTGGTATGGGTCCTGAGAGAGAGAGAGAGAGAGAGAGACAGACAGACAGACAGACAGACAGACAGACAGAGACAGAAAGGGAGGGAGGGAAAGAAAATGTGTGTATGTGTATATGAGAATGTATATGTGTGTACATAAGCATGTGTGTATGTGTGTGAATATGTATGCATGTGTCTATGTATGTGTGTATACATGTATGTGTGCATGCATGTGTGTGTATGTGTGAGAGCATGTGTATACATATGTGTGTGCACATGTATGTGTGCACACAGACATGCCTATAGGAGAAGACAAATGAGCATAGGAATTTGTCTTCTTATGTGGATACAGTATGAGAAACTGCTTCAAGCTCCCATGGCCTTGACTTTGTCACCATTGTGACTTCTCTGCCATGACAGATTGTCCCCTAGAACAGCAAACCACAAGACACATTTCTGTTTTTAAGTTACCTGTACCTGGAGATTTGATCACAGCAGCAGGAAAGTGACTAAGTCAGAGTGTTAAGTGGGCTGCGATAGAAAGTAACATAACAGGAAGGACTAGCTTCAGTTAGATGGTAATCGGCTGTGAGACAAAGAGGGAGCAGACAGGCGATGGAAGGCAGTAACTAGCGGCACGGCGCTGGAGGCCTCAGGTCTTGTTCTTCATCTCTGTGTTCTGGAAGCGTTTTCTGTGCTGCTTAGTGCTTCATTCTGTCTGCAAAATACCTGTCTACATAGTAGGTGACGGTAACGGTGGTGGCGGTGGTGACGATGATAATGATGGACAACAAAACTGTTCCTTGACCTCAAAGGAAGTTTAGAACTCAAAGATCTCAGAAGGAGACCTGGTTGCCACATTAAAGTCTTTGCCTGTCTTTAGACCGGCCAGCTGAGCCTCTTAAGGCCGTAGTAAGTGATTGTTCATACATTAAACTCAGAAGTGGCAGATATTAGGAAGCGGTGAACTTGTCATATTCATGTTGTTAAAGGAAGGAGTGCTTAGAGACATTTCCATAAATGCCCCCCCCCCCAGTAACTTGGAGAGCAAATGATTCTTGCCTGATCCATAGCTGGAGTGGGAGTTAAATACAGTGTATGCTCATAACCCCTGTCCAGCCTGTGTTTGGCTGATGTGACCCGTTCATCTTCTCACTATGGTGACAGTTTGTGGCTTACCTTGGTTTGGCTTCCCAGCCCCTCTTTCATTTGTCTTTTGGTACCGGGACCCTTTATTACTTTATCTTTTGTTGCCCTGTTTTATTTTGGTTAGACGTGTTGAGTTGTTGTTTGCATTTTTGGCTGGGCTCCAAATCTTGATTTGCTCAAGGACAGCTGCCTGTTCTCCCAGCCTAGTCACAGGGACACAACAGTGGAGACTTCTCCTCAGGTTGTAGGTTGTTGAGGCCATTGGTGGGGAAGGTCTTTCTCCCTGGTCAAACAATTTTGTTTGAGTCATGTTTGTCTTCTGGGACCAAGAAATTATTATTTATGCAAAATTCCATCTTTCTTTGTCAAGGTATTCCTTCTCCTAGTCCTCACAATTCCAGGAGACAGGACAAAATTTGTCATTACAATTGCTGCTTTATGTTTATAGCAAATGAAGTTTAGAGTGGGCTCCACAAGACATCCACAGTGATAGATATGTGTGGCAGGAGTAAATGCTAAATACAAGGTTTGAATTCAAAAACCTTTTATCACAAATACTCTGTTTAGCTATGGATTCAATGTGGAGCCTGGTGACTTGTAGATTTTTCTTGTAGACCTAAACTCTATGACTCTTGTAGAAGATACCAATAATGTTGCAGTGGTATCCGCTAACAGGCACCTAGTGCTTGATGTGTTGTAGGAATTTTGCTAACAATCCTGCCTATGTGGTTTGTTCCAGGTGCAGAAGGATCTTTTGAGGTACATGCTGCTCCCATTTTATACACCTGGGGGTCAAGTCATAAATACCCAATTGTTTTACCGAAAGTCCTGTAACTAAAAATGGATTGCAATCAGATTCCAACACAGAATCTTCTGGCTCCTGAGCCCACACTTTTTACCTATACTGTCTCTGACAGAGCAAGCAGACAAGAGAAGCTTTGCTCAGAGATCTCCTTGCAGAATGAGCTGTCTTTTTCTTACCAGGATTACATAGCAGAACTTCCTTGCAGCTTTGACAAATGTTGGCAAGGAGACCCAGGTCTCCAGGGGAGAATGACACAGCAGTAGGAGCCTCTTGAAATCTGCTAGGGTTCTAGAGAAATGAAGAATGAGAGGAACTGAGGGAAGACTCCTAGCCCATACCCTGGGGCAGGAAATAGAAAGTGGAGAAAGGACCTGGGCTTCAAAGAGAGTTGAAAGCATTCCAGTTCTTAAATGGACTGTACAGGCAAAATTATTTGCAAACTTCCTGGAACACAAATAGGGTTGGACTGTTTCAACATTGCCAAGCCTCAAGTTCAGCATCTGTGAAATAAGTTAACAGTAATATCTACCCCCTGGGTCCAGTATGAGAAATATGAAAAGCAATTTACATGAAGTAGTTGGGGTAGCACATGAAAGACCAATGGCTTAGTGACAGGCAGCTGGAACCCCTAGACTGGGCAAAGGGTTCAAGAAAAGTAGAACTTCATGGTTGTGAACTTTGTTTGTTGGGAACATGTATTCTAAGAAGGACCACAGGGGGCCATGGAGAAAACATTCCCTGGGTGCTTGTATGTGCTCCTCAGAACACTGAAATCATGTGAGCTGGCACAACTATTGTTTCAGTCTATTCTAGAAGGCCAGAGAGCAGTGGGGCTGGAATGATGCAGAATTCCATGAGCACAACTTTATGCCAGGCAGTGAGTTGTCCTGTGTAAAGTTCTAGGAAAGACAAAGCCATAGAGTTTAAGGGAAGGGCTTGATTGGAACCCTGGAAGTGTCCCATATGAGGATACTTCCAACCCTGAGCACACGAGCGGTATTCTTTGGTGAACAGCATGAGAGCAAGAGAACATGGAATCAGAGTTCATAATAGAGTGCCCAGACTTTGGTGAGCATGGGTTCCAGTCTTGGTGGTAGGTAGTGTTCTACAAGAAACACGGGGCTGTCTAGGACTTCCCTGTCCCTCAGCCTCCAGGGAAGGCTACCTCTGCCCACCAGTGGAAAGAACCTAGCTGAATCTTTCCCGGTTCTTTTATTTGTAACCTTAAGTGGATTCCTTTCAACACCACCCTAGAACCCAATGGAATAAGCCAAGTAGAAATTGCACTGACGTTAGAACAAGTTGAAACTAGACATTAGGCATATGTCTCAATATTTCTGAGCCTCGGATTATTTATCTACAAGTTGATGACAATATCTGAAAGGGTATTTGGGTAATTAAACTAGGTATCCTCTCTACAGACTGATGGTCAACAGCAGCTGAATTTGCTTCGCTTTTGAAGGCACAGGCTATCTCTGCCTTCTTCCACCAAAGCTCTTCTTTGTGCCCAAAAGCTCAGCATCTGTAAAATAAGTTAATGACAATCACTACCCCCTGGGTGCATTGTGAGAATTATGAAAAACCACTGTCTGTGAGGGTAGCAGATGGAAGACCAATAGCTTAATGACCAGCAGTTTGAACCCCTAGACTGGGCACCTACTTTTTGTGCCCAAAAGGAGTAGACAAGAGCATGAAGCAACACACTTTTGTTCTATCCAGAAGGTCCATTCACACCTTAGCCCTTGAATGCATTCACATACATGTGTGTGCACACATCTACATACATCAGGAGCATGAATTCATGGGCATCCTTGTACATGCCAATGCATACAAATACATGTGCCCATACACAAATACATACATGGATAGACATCCTGGTGCACGCCAATACACACACCGACATGCATACCCACATACACACAAGTAAGCTCACAGATGAATAACTCTGGTATATGCTAACACACACACACACACACACACACACACAAACATGGCACATGTGCATAAAGGCTGTCATATGGAGAAATAACAGTAGGAGGAAATCCCCTGTCCTCTCTCCCTATATCACTTTGTTCTGCCTGCACAGGCAACAAATTAAAACAAGAACCCCCATTGCCCAGAGCTGCCTAGATCATGCCATGCAGACTCTAATAATAGCCGAGCAGGAAGGCACTCCTGTCTGTCAGACCCTGGAGCGAAGAGGCAGTGCTTTTTATTCTCAGCCAGAGAAGTAGCTAGAAGCTTTGGCTGTGTTTGTTTGGCGTGACTTTAGGGTGATTATGCATTGTTTCTTTTTCCTCAGTCTAAGTGCTTCATCAGAGGTGGGGAGACAGGAGGTGAAAGGGCAGGAGAGGAAAGAAAAGCCAAAAAAGAAATCCAACTTCCTCAGAAAAACACATGTGGCCTGCCCAGTCAATGCCGGTACGAGCACACAGCAAAATTGAACTTTCCCTGTCTCACAGTGGTCTTTGAAAGCATTCAATTATCTGTCTGCACCTACAGAAATGCTAGGGATTGCTTCCAGGAGCCTTTAAAAGGCTCCATACATAACAGAGGTTCCTGCACACTCTCAGCGGCAAGCTGGGAAACAACAACAATCTATTCATTTACCTTTGAAAGAAGCCAAAAAGATATAAATTCTGCCCCGAAATCAATCTCTCTCTCTTTGTCTTTTGCCACATCCCTTCTCCAACCTCTCACCCCATCTCGTGATTATTTATTTATTTCAGCTGAGGTCATCTCAGATCCAGCAGGGAAAGCTACATCAATAGAGAGCAAAGGGGGGTGGGGCTTGATTTGGAAGGGATACAGCTGATGCTCAGGAGAAGCACGGACTTCTCAGTGTTGCTCCCAGGGACCTCCCGTTCCAAAGCAGTGCCTTCTCAAGAACAACGTTTGTAGACTATACTGCAGGTGCTGGAATGGCAGCCATCTTCTCAAGCTCTCATGATAAACCCTTCCGGTTGCTTCTTCTACTCTATAAGTCAGCCCTAGGATCCAGCTCCAAGCTCCGTTCTTTCAACTCAGATCTCTTCAGCACCCCAGTTCAGTGTTCTGTCCCACTAAACTCAAGTGCTTTGAACAACTAGAACTATGAATGTATAAGTTCAACAGGTTATGTACAAACTTCCCAAATATCACAAAGGGGGGTTGGCTTCATTCTCAATGTCAACCAAAGGTCAAAGGTCAGCTGGCTGAAACCAGTGATTGGGGAGATGATGGAGACAGAGCGATGTCTAGTGTTCCATCCGCACCAGCTCCTTCCTAGCCAGCCTCTGTTTTCAGCCATCTCTCAGTAGTCATCAGCCCTACCTTCTTTTTCTTGTCTCTCTCCCAAGCCTCAGAAACCTCTACACTTCTTTGAGACTTTGTATTGGGTTCACCCCGCCACCCCACACAATGATGAGCATAGGAACGGCTGAGCATCAGTCTTTTCTGTACTCACCAAAGAGACCAAGTGTAAATGAAAGAGTGACTTTGCCGGGCCATGTGACTTGTGAACCAATTTGAAGAGCATTTTTATTGGCTCACACTCTAATCCCAGTACTCGAGTAATGCCAAGGAACACATCAATTGGCCTTCCGGAAACTCCAACCCAACCGCAGCGCAGTATAATGGCCTCTGCCTGGGTGACATTCTCCCTGCTAAGAAAATACATCTTCTCAACAAGTCCCCAGCCACAAACATCACCCACAGCCAGCTTAGTTCAGACAAAGGGCTTTGAAATGGCCCAGATAATGCATTGAGGGAAAAACCTGTTCTGCAAGTGTGAAATCTGTCCACTGTTAACTTGCAGCTGCAGAAGCGGCCCTGCCTCTCACTCCCTTCTTCAGCCCAGGGTGCTCCTGTCCTGCAGCGTGATGCTCAGCTCTTGGAAGCAGGCAGGGAGCTAGGACTTGTCACGGTCCCTGAATGCTAATGACACCCCAGCTATCTGACAGATGCCCTTGTCCATCCATCATCCCCTTGGCTGCATTGAAGGCCTGGCCCACAACGAAACTGTCTGAAACTCAGTTCTACCCCAGAAGTTGTGCTGGTGTTGAGCTGAGCAGTGTGAAAAAGGAGCTGGCCTCCCTGGCCATCTGGACATGTGTGTTCAAGATGGCGTTTGACTGACTACAAGGACTTCTAGTAGATTGCTTGGATTCACTACTCACACTGCTGTTTCCTGCCTCAGCATAGTTTATCTCCAGCCTCTTCTCTGTCCACTCCCTCTTTTACCTTTGTTTTCTTCCATCACTCTTCCTTTCTTAAAACATGTTCTGGCCACCGCCCACACACAGTCTACAGACTAAGCTAAACCTGGGGGTTCAAGGAATCAGAGCGAAGGGAATAACTTAACAAACCAACTGAGAGTCTTCACAGTGCTGATATTGATTCAAAGAGACTTGAAAGAGAGCCAGGCAAGGGCTCTAAGAACAGGAGTCAGGGGTGAGGTGAAGGCATAGCAGCCCTGCGTGCAGAGGGCAGAAGAGGAGGTGGGAGGCAGTGTCAGAGGGATTTTAGAAAGTCGCATTGCACGTATTGTGTGTGTGATGTGTGTGGTAAAGCATATGTGTGTGGTAAAGCATATGTGTGTGGTAAAGCATCACCCATGGAGGTCAGTGGACAACGTTCAGGAGCCGAGTTCCTCCTCTCACCTCAGGTTCCAGGATGGAATTTAGATCATCTCGTTAGGCCTGATCGTATTCAGAAGCAATAGGAAGCTAGAGAAGAAGTCTCTTAGAAGGTTTTCCCAACGAGCCAGGGCAGGGGAGGAGCTAAAATGAACATCTGGCCAGTTCAATGACAGCAGCTCCTGCAAAGGAGGCACTCTGCACCTCTGGTATATTTGCAACGTTTACCGGCTTCATCTACCCTTATGTCTTTACTTACAGAATGGTGCCTCTTCCAGGCTTTGCTTTGTAGCTGCTTCAGAGGTTTCACCCGCCATGGTCTAAAACACGCATATCTACTTCTCCTTCTCGCTCCAGACCCAGTGAGTCAGTAAAGAGGTCTACTGGTGAGACCCTAGTCTCACCCTGCCTGTTGAGCACAGTTAATGGAGATGTCACCCAGTCGTAACATAACAGCAACAACAACTATGGGGCAGGAAAACAGCCAGTAGAGCCCTGAGCTCAATAAGGCTCATTGTTTGTTCTACTAAATGTTAAATATTTGTAGAATAAATATTTCAAGACAGGACTGAATTACACTAGATTTCGCAGTCTTTGAGCGCAGGGAACATATCTAAGTTATCCTTGTATCTCTGGTGCCTGACACACAGTAGATACCTAACGCATGTGTTTTAAATACATAAACAAAGGAGCCAATGAATACATGAAATTGGAATGAGAGTTCATGTTGGAAGAGAAAGAGCCCGTGTTCTGAAGCTATAGTCCATCAGTCAGACCCTGGTGGTGCGCCTTTTAAAAATAGGATCTTTGGGGAAGTTATTTGATTCTTCTCAACCTCAATTTCCATGGGGGGGGCGGTTGGTGGAACCAATAACATCTATTTCACAGGGATAAATGAGTTGATGTTTAAAAGCAGAAGCAGACATTCAAAGATCAAGATTCAGTTGGTGCAATGAAGACAGACACTTCCCTGAAGCCCTGGTGGGAAACATGGACTCCATGCCCCTGAAGCTCGGTGCACCCTTGTTCAGACCCTACAGCCCAGAGAGTATTAGAAGGATCAAAGACAATAATCATGACATAAAACTCCCCCAGGGTACTTCTGAGTTTTCAAAATAAGACCAGAGCCCGAGCTATATTTAACATCAAGTGGCCTTGGGGAATGAGGGGGTGGGGGGAGACTCATTTTGCTTTAAATTTATCATCAGACAAAATTCTCTTCTCCCAGAAGCCATACAGGAGTTTGGGTTGACATGACATACCAATGTAGCAAGACAACATAATTTAAAGGAGCCTGTGGCTTTTACATTTGAGGCCCACTGTTTTCTAGTATTTGAGCCAATGCTCAGAGAGCAGCTGGGAGATTAGGTACTAACGAAAAGGAAATGGTTTGAAATACCCATGCTCTGCTCCCTGCAAATCAGAGCTCTGTGAGTTGGCAAGCTTCCTCTCCGATCCCCAGCCCACTGAAATGTGTCTCCACATGGGCCTTCTGCAGAGCAGCTCCGAGATGTTTACAACTCTCTTGCACTTGGCTTCCTTATAAGCCCGTGTGATAAAGGCTTGGCTCTGTTGTGTCACGCTAAATCCCAGGCTGCACTTGTCCCCTACCGGTCTAAGACATACTGCAGATATATCATCGGGGCGAGTCTTTGAGTCTCACAATTGATCTCACCTATAGCTACACTTTTGGGGGACAGTAATGAGGGGTCAGGGAAAAGGGAACTAGTTGTATCACCTGGATTGCCTTACGTTGGTCTGACACATTGTGTCAAGTAGAGCTGTCAGGCAGGCCTTTGGGGACTCTTTCCTACCTGTCCCATTAAGACCGAATGCCTTTGTTATCCAGAAGGCTTCCTCTCAACCAAACCAGTTCTGTTCAGTTGCATTTTCTGGGATCCTTGCACTTCTGATCCTTGGTCCACTTGACATGAATGTAGGTGTGCTTCTTAACTGGCCTTCCCCTAGAGATAACAAGAGCGAGAGAGGGGGGACTTTTCTTCTCCCGCAACTTTCTCGGGGGCCATATTCACTAAGAAACCTCCCTACCTTAGAAAGCAGCTTCCTTTCCCCCTCCCAGGCTGGTATGAAAGATGTGGAGGTGAATAAAATGGATGACTCAGCTACTAACCTGCAGCTTCTTACAGAAGGCCAGAGGCAGAAAACAAAGGATGCTTCATGTCTGAATAGGATCATTTCTTTCATTCATTCATCCATCCATCCATTCATTTATTCATCCATTCATTTATTCATTCATTCATTCATTCATTCATTTGTTGAGACAAGATACCACTGTGCTGCTTGGTCTTGAACTTGTACTCTTCTTTTCTCAGGTTCCCTTTTGTGCACATCAAGCTGCCCAGCTCTGATTAGCCTGCCCATGATAATGCTAAGGCAAGAAGGAATCAAATTTATTCTACAAACACCTGAACCGTCCTGAGGACTTGGTTCAGTGCGGCCTTCCCAGCATCTCCATTTGTCGTTCCACATTATCCTGAACAAAAGGTACTCGGGCAAAGCAGACAGCACAGGCTTATTTGCAGATGTCTGGGGAGGGGAACTGGGAGGCCATGGGCTTTTCCTACGGTTGCTCTTATTACCTTGTGCATGCTTCTCAAACTAGAGAACTTGTACCCCTGGGGATATACTGTGGCAAGCTAGGCAAGATAAAGGCAAGGAATAAACACAGAATATCTTCCTGGGGGGCCTTGATTTTACTTGAAGATTAGGGGTTAAAACATACTTCTGTGAAAACAAACAGCTAGACGTGTGCTTGGAGCACAAAAGTCACATGAATTCCTAAGATAAAATACAAGGCTTCAAAGAATTGTTGTGTAAAGACAGGTTGCTCCAGGCTCTGCCCCCAGACCCCCTGAGGGGACGGCTGCTCTCAGACACCTCACAGAGGTGGAGACTCTGGCGTGTCCCACCTTCAAGAGAGAGCTAGGGCCTCTGGAAAATAGCTCCTGGGCTGAGAAGTCCACTTAAAGTGTGGGGGAGCCCCAGAACCAGAAGGTCCCGGGAGAGAAAGTTCTTAATAAGCAGAGGGGCCTGGCAGGCTGCTGCAGGATGTCTCCGGGAGCTGAGTTAGAAAAGAACAAAAATAGATGGTTTCTCCCGGTCTAGGAGATGCTTCAGCCCCTGGGGCCTGTCACTCCTGGGAAGAAATGGGATGGTGTATGGTTATCAGAAAAGAAGGAAGGAACTCACTTTGTTGCAGAAAAACTTAAAGTCTCCAGCTGTTTATAGGGAGGGATCATCCACACACTCACACACCTACTGCACAGAGGTGCCACATACGTACCTGCTGTCCTCAGAGCCAGCCAATAGAGGGGAAAGAGCGAATGTGATTAATGGGACCACCCCGGGGGGATGGGGCTGGATAGCAAGCAAAACTGCAGGAGCCACAGAGCCAATTTCAGTAGCAGGTTTAAGAGGGCTGGAGAAAATGCAGCTGACTCAGCTGTTCCAGGCTCCTCTGGGTCCTCAGGGAAACCAAGCAGAGGAGTTGGAAAAGGTTACAGGGACCGGCACCCCGGGAGGCTGAGCCAGAGCACACATACCTGTCAGTGTAGGGGGTGACATGGCAGGGTGGCAGCCACTGTTCCAAGCACAAAGGAAATTTGGCTGTCCATCTCAGCTAATATTAAAACAAACTAAGATATTAAGTACCTCTGGAGTGTTTCGTAGTCTTCAAAGTGTTTGTGAGAACATTGGCTTAGTCTTCATGGTAATTTTGGGAGGCAGGGTAAGAGGCTTAGAAGGTCTCTTTGCTTATTTACTTATCAGGAGAACATTGGTTCGGATCTAGAAACCCAAGCTGATTTCTGAGGTTGGTCTTCTCACCCTGTGTCATATGGTCACCTGAGTTGATAAATGTCTGCACACAGAAGAGGTGAGGGGCTGGGAGAAAGCCCAGGGCTTCATTCTGAGCTTCCTACGTATTATCTGTGTGACCTTGGGCAAGTTCATTAACACCTCTGGGCTTCTGTAAAAATAACATCACAAAGATCAATGAGGTATATTTTTTTGTTTGGAAAATATGTCAACCTACAAAGTTTTCAGAAAAACTGAGCTATTACTATCACCTCTTTTTATAGGCAAAACACCAAAGTTGGTAGCTTTGAGAGAAACATGAAAGTCTCCTTTGCACTTGATCTGTCAGAAATTTTTAGAAGACAATGTTGGTATTACTAAAAACAGTAGAGAAAAAAAAAGAAAAGAAAAAAAATCTAACCCCCAGAACAATCAGTTCATTGAGTTGCATTTGAACCAGCATTTTATCTGCCACCTCTAGAGTTTGGGGTAACTGGGGTAAAGTGAGGGAGAGAGCGTGTGAGATCTAGGCACGGAGACCAGAGCCAGGCAATCTGATCATTTCCATAGTGACTGTGGCCTCATATCAGCACGCCTGGCCAAGATGAGCATGGCCCACCTACCATCTATACAGAGGCAGGAACATCTGAAACCCTGTTTGAGAATGACCTCATATTCCTTACACCATCAGGGACGGCCTCTCAGATGGCTAGGGTGTAGTGCATCACACAGACTTAGGAATGAATACCTGCTTTCAGACCAGTAAACAGAGACCCAGAGAGGGAACGTGGGTTATCCTGGAATCACAGGTATTTCTCATCTTTAGCTGTCTAGGACCTGCGTAGCATCCGAGTGGCTTCTTGGGGGTTCAGTCAACAGCGACTGGAAACCACAGCAAGCTGCAGACCGGGAACAGGGAGGTCTGGACACAACTGGGGCTCTGGCTCCAGGCTCAGTGCCAGGTAGGGGAGAAGTCTGTCTTAGGAGACCCTCAGAGTCACAATGGAAACAAGAGAACAATGGAGAGCAGGCAGGGGAGCCCAGCCAGAGAGGGTATTGATCATGTTTAAAAAAAGAAACACACCCAGGAGCCCAGAAAGGAAAAAAAAAAAAAAAAAAAAACAAACCAACCTTCCCAGTGCACCAGCTGGCTTAGCTAATTAGTGCGGGTGAGCAGAGTCAGCCTCCAGCTTCCAGCTAGGAAGCCAAGGATGCGCTCAACAAACACATCTTCTAAAATGAACAAAAAGAAAACAGTCACAGTACCCTCACCTCCTGGACAGTCTGGGAAGCCTGAGGCAGGGGGATGGCTAACTCACTGTGTGGAGTTGGGTCACTGCCTGGTGCTGAGCTGTGCTCCCTCCCACAAAAGGGGTTTCCTTGGTTCTTGCCTAGCTTGCCTCTGTTCAGACCACCCTGCCCTGGCAAGTTCACGGTCATTGTGTGTTGAAGGGGGGGAGGGGCAGGCAGCTTCTAGTCTGCCCCTAGGACCTGGTGCTTAGGGAAAGAGACCTGAGCAATAGTCTTTCAGGGTGAGGGTTTGGACTGGTGGCCTCAGTGGCAATCAAGTCAGCCCCTATCATTTAGGGGGTCTGGGCCTGGCTAGGTCATCTGGAGCCCTCAGGTTGCATGACCTGGAACAAGAGAGAATATGGTGTGGCTAAGATAGGACCCAAAGAACAGAAACCAATGGGAGCCCGCCCCTCCCTACTTGTGTGGTATTAGTAAATTTTTTTGCACGTGTTTATATTAACAGGCTCCCTTATGACGTTTTCACACATAGTTTGCTCATGTATACCCTGCCCCCTCCTTCTGGTGAAAGAATTAGGGATGTCCAGGTTGAGTGTAGCAGATAACACTGGTGACTGACTTTGGTTGACACACCTGAGAAGAGAGGCCCTCAGCTGAGGAATTACTTCCATTAGACAAGTGTGTGAGCCATTTTCTTCATTAATGACTGGTGTAGAAGAGCTCAGCCCACTGTGGGTGGTGTTATCCCTAGGCAGATGGGACAGGATAAGAAAGGAAGTTGAACTTGAGCCAGAGAGTGAGCCAAAGGGCATCCAGCCATCCTCTCTGGTCCCTGCTTCAGTTACTACGTCTGTCTTTGGATTCCTACCCTAGCTTTCCTCAGCGAAGAAACAATCGGTAAGGTGGAAGAGATCATTGCTTGCCTCAGTGTTTTATCACAACAATGGAAAACAGACTAGAACAGATATAAAAGGGGAAAGGAGAGGACAGCCTGGGAGGAAGAGAAGGAAGGAGGGGAGGAGACAGGGGGAGGGGCAAGAGGGAAGGGAGAGGAGAGGAGAGGACAGGAGAGGAGAGGACAGGAGAGGAGAGGAGAGGAAGGGAGAGGACAGGAGAGGAGAGAACATGAGGAGATGGGAGGGGGAAAAGAGGAGAAAGAAGGGAGAGGGGAAGGGGGGAAGAGAGAGGGGGGAAGGGAGAGGTTGTAGAAAAGAAGGAGAAAGGGAAAGAGAAAAAAAAGGAGAGAAAGGAGAGAGAGCAGGAGGATGGGATGAGGGGAGGGGGCAGGAAGGGAGGGAAGAGGAAGAGAGGTAGCATGAGATGCGGTGTGGGGGGGGGTCCACATCTGTAAAACAGTGCCTCAGAAGAACACAGTGGACACCACATACAGTATTGCAAGTGTCAAAGTCCAGTGCCCTTAAGCTATACAGCAAGATGCCATAGGAACGTGTCTATTCCTAATAGAGCTCCAGAGGATCAAACTGCTCTTCTTTCTTTTTAAAAATTACGTAACAGGCACAGCTTGCCCTTTCAAGTTTGTCTGGCAGTCTAGGAGAATGAACCTGGAGCCTTGCTCATGCCAGAGAGGGGTCTCAGCCACTGACTGTACCCCAATCCCTCTGTCCTGTTTGCTTTGAGGGAGGTAGGCAGGGTCTCACTGAGTTGTCTGTGATAGCCTTGAAGTCACTCTGTAGCTGTGGATAGACGTTGAGCTTGACGTCCTCCTACAACAGCCTCCAAAGAAGCTCGCCCTGACACTGGGGTGTTTCCAGTCGAGTCATTTCCAGTATTAGAACAGGAGACTCAGGTTGTAGGAGGAGTAGGCTGTCCCCAGCACTCGTGCCTCCCTCCTTCCACGCATCAGGGACCCTGCGCAAGCATGGGTTACGAGTTCGACGGTTGTTTTATGGATCCTGTCCTTCCGAGCCTTGGCTTGATCACGCTTGTAAATGTTCATGTGAGCGCGCCGATGTGCCGGCGTCCTTGTCCCTATCCATTTTTTTCCTGCTTTTACATCTCAGTTGATAGTTTTTGGCAATGCCTTTGCAACACCATGAACTGCAGACAGCAAGTAAGAGCCATCCATTTGTGCTGGTACAAGCTAAAGATTTTCTATAAAGTGCCCATGTTTCCAGGCCGAGGGAACGGATTTCACTGCAGGAAAAAAAAAAAAAAAAAAAAAAAAAAGAAGCCTGTGAAGGGAGCAGAGTGCAGCAAAGGAAAATATTGGCCGCTTGAATGATTTACAGGAGCATAAATTCCTGGCCCACGGAGACATCATATTTCCCCTCCTGCCGGTAAGGGAGCTGGAGTACGGGGTATGATTCTAATTGTTACACACGAGGAGGCATGGAAAAGCCAAGGCTAGCCCTTTCTTGAAGATTCTGCAAGCCTTCCCGTTGAGCTACTGTCTGGTCTGAAGCAAGGGGTCATCCACAGGATGGAAAAAACAGTGATGGGTCCTTCCTTCAGGGGTGTCACTGCCCGTTTGCAGCAGTGATGGTGGCTGTGGGGGAAAGCCTAAAGAACTGTGGCTTCCTCATTTACAAGTGAGAAAATTGCAGACCGGAGATCCTCAGTGACTTTGCAACATTACTCGTCTAGTTTGGAAGCAAACTGGAAGAGCACATATTTTCCAGCTGCCAGTCCCAAACACCTCTAATCTGTCCGTCAGCAATACTGTCGCTTGTCCATATGATTCTGTAACAAAAAAGACTACTGGGGGCTTCCTAGGGGCGGGGACCTGTTTTTTCTGTGTCCTAACTATCACCCCAGTGATTCCAAACATTCTGTGTGATGTAAACCCATTGCCAGTAAGGAAACCGAAATTTGATAACATGTTTTTCTTGTTGCTATAACCAAATACTTGACAAGAATTTGCAACCCAAAGGAGGAAGGATTTTCTTTCAGCTTACAGTTGGAAGGGTTACAGTCTACCATGGCCAGAAAGGCATGGTGGCAACAATGACTTTAGCCTTCACCTCCTAAAGGTTCTGTAACCCTCCCCAGCAGCGCCACCAGCTGGGGACCAAGTGTTCAAACAGATGAACAGGGGTTGGGAATTTGACTTTACATGCAAAGCCCAAGATTCTCCAAGATCAGTGATTTCATACCTAGTCGGTGTTCTTCCAGAATCTCTGTCTACATTACTTCCTGGTGGGGTTTCTAAAGAGTACGAAACTCAGGACAGGAAAGAAAAAAAAAAGATATCTCAGGGAAGCCGTCTACTTTTCGACAAAGATCAGTTCAGATGCTAGAGGTTTCAGTGCAAAGTCTAGGATGTCTAGATGCTGACGGCCTGTAAATAGGGAGGGGCCCCTCTCTAGTACAGTGGTGGTGATCTGAGGGCTTGCAGCAGTAAGTAGTGGGAATTGAGCTATTAATAAAGGGAGCCGGCAGAATGATTTACAATCAGACATTAATATGGAGATTTTCATAAACACAATAATTCACACCCAAGCAGTGTCATAAATGTAAAGTTGCATTAACTATTCTGGTTGGCATGGAATGTCACACAGTGTGTGAAATTGAACATTCCATTGTACTGTAATAATGGACTAATGGGAATTTTTCCCCCCTTGGGGGAAGGGAGGAAGGAAAGGGTGGGAGAGTAAGGGCTTAGATGACTCTATATTTCAGATCTGTTCATTGCTCATAGGCAATATTTTAGGTTTCCGCCTGTCTTAGTTAAGGTTTTACTGCTGTGAAGAGACACCATAACCGAATAACTCTTACAATGGTAAGCATTTAATTGGGGGCTGGCTTACAGTTTCAGTGGTACCATCATAGCAAGAAGCATGGCATCATGCAGGTAGACATGGAACAGGAGGAGCTGAAAGATCTACATGTTGATATAAAAGCAACCAGGAGACTGTTTTCCAGGGGCAGCCATGAGGAGGTTCGCTTCTATATTGGGCAAAACCTGAGCATAGGAGTCTCAAAGTCCACCGCCACAATGACACAGTTCCTCCAACAAGGCCACACCTACTCCAACAAGGCCACACCTACTCCAACAAGGCCACACCTACTCCAACAAGGCCACACCTCCTAATAGTGCCACCCCCTGGGTCAAACATATTCAAAGCACCATAGTTGTAATACTTTATCTATAGAAAGCATACAAAGACAATAAGCACAGAGCTTATACTCTTCCCCCAGTATGTCCTACATTGGTATTTTATTTATCTATGACTTTTTTTTTTTTTTTTTTTTTTGTAAATTAATAAATGAGGACCCAAGGACAGTTCCCAGTACCCACACCAGGCTGCTTAGGACTGCCTGTAACTCCAGCGCCAGGGTCTGACACCCTCTTGTGGCCGCCTTGGGCACCTGCACCCGGAAGCGCTTATACCCCCTTCACCACTTACACAGGTAATTCAAAACGAAATACATCTTTTTTAAACCAAGAAACCGCACTGGTGGAGAAGTGAGCACGGAAGCCGAGATTTCCTGCAGCTCCTGCTGGGTGTTGAAGTCACGTACATTTCTCTGTCTCGGGATTTCACCCGGCGTGCCTGTGGCATTTAGCTGCCCCGTCTCTTTGCTCACCGTCTGAGACGGTTTCTCAGTGTTTCCTTGTTTTTTATTTTATATTTTTGTGACCTTGACAGTTTTAAAGGGTACTCTGCAGGTATTTTGTAGACTGCCCCTCCGTTTCTGACTTTCGGATGTTTTCCACATACTTAGACCGAGGTTGTAAGGTTTGGGAAGGACTACCACAGAGCTGATTGCCCTTCTCATCCTGTCCTGTCGGGGGTACATTATATCCGTGTGACCTGTCACTGGCGATGCCAACCTTCATCACTTGCTGAGGTAGGTGGTGGTTGTCAAGTTTCTCTTCTGGAAAGTTGCTATTTTCTCCATTCCATAATCTTCCACAATCTTTGGAAGCTGCTGACTATGTTCAGCCCGTACCGAGAGCTGGGCTTAAACTGAGTCTCCAGGAGAGGGAACTACGCACATCCTCTTCTTCATACCTTTTAAGAAATAATTTTAGGCTACTTTAAATTTTATTACAAAACCCTCTGCTTTCTTAAACAGATCAGGTTAGATATAATTTGACTTTTTTTTTTTTTTGATCACTTCCTTACATCAGTTAACTTTAGTTCCCTGAATTTTATGTTTTTACCCCAATTCATACTCTTTGTTCTCTTAGTGGGTAGGACACTTGACCACTCTTTCTTATGAACAAATGAAATACATCCACTCCCATAGCCCCACCATTGTCTTTTTCTACTTTTTCTTGAGCATACTACTTTTATATAGTCCTCTCTATTTCAGCTTCTCTTCCTCCATACACCCCCACCACACCCAGGGTCAGAGCTCTCTGCAGTCCTCTGTTCTGCCAGTGTTTCCTTAGGCAATATCCTTGACCACAGGGTTCCATCCTTATCCTCATACCCCTCCCCCACCCTCCTCCTATACAGTGTCTCCATCTGTCTCTGAGACCTTATTCATTATGTCCTTACTGGTCAAGACCCTACCTCAATTGCTTTAATTTAAGCCCAAATCCCAGTGCCCTAAGTGATATATAAGTAGGTTTCCCTCCTATGTGATGCCCTGAGCTCACAGAGGTTGGGAGTGTGTAGGCAGATACTCTTGCTGGAGCACTGTAGGATATTTTCCTAGTCAACATGGTGGAGGCTGGCTCCTCCACTATACTCAGCTCACAGTTCTTTGGAGACTGGGAAGATCAATACAAAACAAGTAGATTTTCGCTGAGTGAGTGACCCGGGAACAGTGGACATCCCTCTGCCTCTGCCCAATTTGTAGGAATGTCATCACTAGTCAAGACCCAGTTGCAAAGGAACCTGGGAAGTGATGTTTCTACCCAGGTGATAACAAGAACTCTACAGAAGACAATGACTGCGAGTCACACAGAAATCTGGAAAACTGAAGTTGCCCGTTTGCTCTGTTTCCTCACTTCCACGGTCTCTGCCCTAACCCGGTTTTCCTCTTGTCCTCTTAATGTGTGCTCTGAGATTGTTAATATTGACACAGGCTCACAGGACGTGGGAACTGAAGCTGTGGGGGGGGGGGTTATATTTCCTTCATTTCTCCTTACCTTTGCTCACACCCAGTCTCCTGAATTACACTAAGCCAGTTTACTAAGTATTTTTGTTTTTACCTATCATCTGAATCTCTTGATAAATCCATCCATTCTTCCTAATTGCAATCCCTTATTCCTCAAAATCACCTTTACTGTGGATATTAGTTACTCTTAGCCAGCATGGCCCCACTCCTTGGTCCCCCTCATAAATAGTCAGTAGCTCCCTATAGCCAACAAAGTGCTATTCCTTAGCCCAGTACCAAAGTCTTCACATGTGTTGCAGCCTCTGACCACAGGCATTCTCTCTATTTTGTTTGACACCATATGCATTCTCCCTTCGTGCAAGGTTTGCCCTAACTCCAGTAAGTAGTTCACTATAATGACAGGGTCAGAGCTCACATGTCATGCTAGCGAGCTTTGAGCTAAGCACATGTGGACATGTCTTTACAAGGGCTGAGGAAAGACAGGAGAGTTAACTCCAGAGTATAGCACAGGAATCAAATAAAGATGCTCTGAAGAGGGAAAGGGGGGGATCAGATTACTGACTTGGCTTTACCCCCAGTGGTTCTCAACCTTCCTCATGCTATGACCAGTCAATACAGTTCCTCATGTTGTTGTGGTGAGAATTTTGATTACTTTTAAAGACACAGACATGGTACAAGAACATGTTTTCATTCTAATCTCAGGCGTGGGATATGGAAATGCTGTTGTACACCACAGCTGACTATGATTTGCCTCATGTTCTAGCTAGGGCATGGTTTGTCCAGTTTCAGAGAGTGTGATTCTGCCATTGGGTGCTGTTTGGAAATCTGGAGAGTTTTTAGCAGGTATACAAGTGCTGGACCTCTGGAGAAGTGGGGTGGGTTATTGATTAGTTGGTAGTGATTGCTGTTGGACATGGTTTGTTGAGAAGTCATGTGCAAAGAAGAAACAAGAAGAAATAAGATTCCCTGACAGTGAAGATCAAACTTGTCCCAAGGAACTGGACATCCGTAATCATCAGAAGTAGTTTAATAATAAGGTCACTCATGTTCTGACCCCTAACTTTATTCAGAGAGTTTTCTCCTTTCTTCTCTACCCTTTTTGATCTCTTACATAGTGTTAAAGGGTGAAAATAAAGGGTGGAGAAGGGTGGAAGAAAGAGGAACCCACAAAATAGCTACATCCTGCAGTGACCCCCAATCACAGAATTATTTCATTGCTATTTCATAACAGTACTGTTTCTACAGATGTGAATTGCAATGTATCTGTGTTTTCTGATGGCCTTAGGCTATCTCTGTGAAGGGGTCATTTGACCTCCCAAAGGGGTCACGGCCCACAGGTTGAAAACCACTGCTTTAGATCCGACACTGGACACACCCCACCAAGACAGGCCTTGGAGTCCTATTTATCAGGCTGGGGCCCACAATCAGGTATCCAGCACACTTTAACACTAAGAAAAACGAACAAGCCCAGAAAATTCATGTTCTAGCCTTACCTCACCACCATATTCATCCCAACATTTCTGAGGAAACCCAAGAAACTTGTCAACTCCCATAACCTGGATTCTTGGCCAGAACACAGGTTCCCAGGTTTGAGATTCCTCTCAGCACCATGCTGGTACCCATAGTCATGGCTCCAGGTTATCCTGTTCTTACCTGGCTTCCAACCTTCTCAGCCCCAAATGCCAGATTAGTACCCACCAATTTATCCTCTGAGTCTGAACCCCTAGCTCTAGGCTAAATCCAAGTTTTAATCTCATTCCGGTAGATAGGTGATACCTGCAGTTCCTAGTTCAGCCTGTCTTCCATGATTCCAGACACCTGCTCAGCACTGGCTGACTTAGTCTCCAGAGCTACTGCCATATTGGTACTCACAAGTCCCAGATACCCGATGAGTAATAACCTTCTAGTCAGACCCTGTGTTCCATTCCTTATCAGACCCAAGATCCATGTCTGTTCTGAACTCGGTCCCTAGGGCTTGCTAAATTCATCATGGTTCTAGGCTTCCCCTTCGGTCCCAGTACATACATGGACACGGGCATTAGGCCTGCCTGCCTGCTTACCCAGGCATCAGATGAGTCAGCCTGAGAACCCCAGCAGCACGCTCACCTGGAAATGATACCACCTCTGAACAGGCTAACTGAAAACCCCTTTTCCTTGCTGAAGGAAGTCCTTTGTTTTTGAAGACAAGAATAATCTTCCTAGTCTTTGTATGTGCTGACACCAGTGCATAGACTCGAAGATCACAAATAATTAGAGAGACACCATCACAGGAACAAAGTAAAAGACCAGTAGTTAACTCTAAAGATGCTGACTCATAACCTGCATGACAAAACGTTCAAAATAATACCCTTAATCTTGCTGACCTACAGAACATTACTCATACATTTTAAAAATTGTGAGGCTATCCTGATTTGTGGCACGGGAGGTAGGCACCATCACGATGAACAGATCTATGACAGAGAGATGGGGAAGATGGAAAAGCAGAGCCATGTGCATGCTATAGAAAGAGGCAGAACTGGAGATGTGGTAGTGTTGAGGACCAGGCTGATGTGAGTGACCTGTGTTGCTACCTGAGTCCATGGTAATGTCTGGATCCATGCTGCCTGATCTGGCAACTGGGATCTGAGTTGATGCCCATGTTTCCATTGACAGCCATGCAGATGTTGTGATGTGTTGTCATCAGATGCCATGTCAATCAATGTTCATGTGCCATGATGTTTCCAGGGGCCATACTGATCTGAGTGGCTGCACTACCACATGAGGCCATGGTGACATGCCCCTGGTCCAGACTGCCTCCGAGTGCTTTGTCTGGGTCTGTGGGCTGACTGTAGCCAGAAGCCATGTTCCCGGTCTGTGCTGTTGACAGAAACCATGTGGAAGCCCATGCTTCATGCTCTTGCTGACTGTAAGGAGCAAGGAAACTATTTTTGCAGTGATAGTTATGATTATAGATGCATAGCTGAGAAAGAGGGACATGGAAGACTTCTATGACAACCCCGTCAGCCCCCAAAAAGTATCAGTCTAAACAGAGTCACTGAAGAGAACTCTTGAAAACCGTGACAGGAATGCTGGAGTTAGCTCTCTCCAACAGGCCACTGAGGTTGGACCATGTTCTAGTGAGTATATAAATAACACAATGTTGACTTAATTTTTATTTTTTGGTGGGAGGGAGGTCACAAATATTGAAGGGCAGACATTGGAAGGACTTGGAAATGAATGTTCAGGGTGCATGATGTGAAATTCCCAAAGAATCAATAAAAATACAATGTTAAAAAAACGCAAACAATATGAACACAAAATTTCAGTGAAGAGATGAAAACCACAAAAGTATAAACAAACAACAGCAAAGCAACACGGAGCAGCACAGAGGAGCACGGAGGAGCACAGAGGAGCACAGAAGAGCACAGAGGAGCAGGGAGGAGCATGGAGGAGCATGGAAGAACTTGGAGGAACACAGAACAGCACAGAGGAGCACGGAGGAGCACAGAGGAGCACAGGAGCACAGAAGAGCACAGAGGAGCCGGGAGGAGCATGGAGGAGCATGGAGGAGCACAGAAGAGCACAGAGGAGCATGGAGGAGCATGGAAGAACTTGGAGGAACACAGAACAGCACAGAGGAGCACGGAGGAGCACAGAGGGGCACAGAGGAACACGAAGGAACACAGAGGAGCACAGAGGAGCACGGAGGAACACAGAGGAGCACAGAGGAACACGAAGGAACACAGAGGAGCACAGAGGAGCACGGAGGAACACAGAGGAGCACAGAGGAACACGAAGGAACACAGAGGAGCACAGAGGAGCACGGAGGAGCACAGAGGGGCACAGGAGCACAGAGGAGCATGGAGGAGCACAGAGGAACACGAAGGAACACAGAGGAGCACAGAGGAGCACGGAGGAACACAGAGATGCTGTAGCTGAATAACCTGATGACTGACTGGAAAAATTCCACAGACCTTCAACAACAGACATCTGTCTTGTTAAGCAGAGGACAGAAGTGGTGACAGACTGGAAGACAGGTCACTTTAAGGTACCAAGTCAGAGAAAAAAGAAGGGAAGAAAATAAAGAAAGCCTGTGGAAATTATGCGACATTATCAAGTGAAACCAACACGTACATCTCTGAAATTCCAGAAGAAGCACACAGAGAAGTCAAGTAGGAATTTTTTATATATCCTGAAAATCTGGAGAAACAAATGAATATCTGAATTCCTGAAGACAAAAGAGTGTCAAGAAGTCCAATATGAAGTAGGTTTCACCGAGTCACATGATAATCAGATTCCCCAAGTGAAGATCAGAAAAGTTTTGGAAGCAGCAAGGGGCCAGTGACTTACCACACCCAAGAGAGTCCCTACAGAAATACCAACATATGTCTTAGTGGAAATCTTGATCACCGGGAAGGTTGGAACGATATCTTCAAAGTCCTGGAGTAAAATTAGGCAAACGTTCTGGCCCTGGCAAACCTGTCATTCAGAAGAGTAGGAGAGGTAAGTATTTTCCCAGAGAAACAGACACTGTGGGAGTCCATTACTGCTACAGCTGCTGCTACAAGAAATTCTAAAACTGAAGTAAGAGGACACTAATTAGTAACATAAAAATATTAAACTGACGGGTGAAATTAAATTTTGTTATAGTTAAAAAATAAGTTCATCAAAAAATAAAATTTGAAAACAACTTGGCAAGATTGATGATAATTATCACAACTGTTATACACAAGCAAGGGGCACAAGCTCTGGGGAGTAAATTGTCATCAATTCGGGAAGTATAGTGCAACAGAGCCAAGATCCCATCCCAGGCTTTATCCCTAAGCACATCATTTTGCCTCTTTTGCCTCTGGTTAAGGTGTTCCTTCTAGAAATACCCTTCCAGCTTATTAACTCATGGCAAAAATTTTAACCATCTTTTAAGACCGCCCATTAATATAATTTCCTTTACGCACGCCCATCTAGGACCCAAGCTTCTCTTCTAACTCCCAGAGCCACGGGTCTGTATCTTTCCCCTTGATACTTAGCATCTCTTATCTCATAAGGTCTTGTGGAAACATCTTATTTCTTCTAGACTCAATCCTGAACTCACAGAGGCCAGGATGACTGAGCAACCTAGGACAGATTATTCATTCTGTGCTACCACAGCGTTTTTATTACCTTCCCTGTGCCTCAACTCTAAACACAATATGAGCAAAATTTCTTTGAATCACTCATTCTCGGTGCCCACTATTATTTCCTTTACTCAAGCCCTCAGCACGTCTTCCGTGGACCACTACAAATGGCTCCTAATGTACCCAACCCACTCTTAGCCTCCTCCACAGTCCTGCCAGAGCAAAAGGCCAGTGCAGCACACTCTCAGTATCTTATCCTGCTAACAAACTCCCAGCGACAGAAGCTGGGCTACCTTTTATGTCCTGGAAATGTGTACAGTGTCCCCAGGAGTCGCGTTTTGTGCCTTTCTTGTCCTTCTGGACTGTCTTTCCCGTCTTCCTTTATTAACTCTCGCATCAGTATGTTGCTCTTCTTCAGCGAGGTAACCTTCAGAAGCATCCCTTAAACTCTACTCCTTGCCCCTGTCTTCTGTCACGGTATGTCTGTGTCTTACCCTGCTCAGCTGCCTATCTTGAAGTTAAAGGAAGGCATCAATTTGTATGTGTGTCTCATTCATTCTGCCACTTCCTTATGGAATTCAGGTACCAAGCCTCCACCATTACTGTCTCTCTAGGTCAGCGTCTAGATCGGATATTCAACTGTAATAGTTTCCTAATTGGATTGTAAAAATAAATCGATTTAGGGGCTGGAGAGATGGCTCAGTGGTTAAGAGCGCTTGTTGCACAACCATAGGTCCCCGAGTTCAAGTCCCCATCACCTACATCAGAAGCCTGAGCTTGGCCTTTTATGTGCCTGTAGCACCAGGATTGTGAGAAGGTAGAGATGGGGGCTCACTAAGATTTGCTGGCTGAAGGAAAAGAAGGTAGGGAGAGATAGAGCAGGACACCCAACATGCTCCTGCCTTGGTGTGCACACATGTGGATCCGTAACCACATGCACACATACACAGAAGATTCATTCTAAGAGTCAAATTGTTTTATAGTGTGCTATATGGGTACCACAGGCTCCACTAAGGGTACAGGGATTGGTTCCCGAGCTAAATGACCCATCTTCTCCTTTTCTCTGCAGTCAGTCCCTTGTTTCATGCTGTGGGACAAAGTCTAAGTTGTATCATGTGCCTTCGCAACAGCACTGTATTGGCTCTATTGAAGGTCTTCCCACGGAAGGACTCAGTATAAATCATAAACCAAGATGGCCCTGATAGTGTTGGAAAGGACGAGGCTTCCCTGCCAGTCGACTTCTGTAGATGTGCCAAGGCTGCCTGTCCACTCACTTTAGTTTGGATCCTGTTTACGGTATTCGCTGTGATCAGAAGAGACATGACTCTGGGACTCAGGTAAGGGAGACGGAAGCAGCTGTGAGCTGACGCTCCCTGCCACTTCTTCTAAATATAGGATAATTTTAGTTTAACCGACAATTCTAGGCATATGCTTTTTTTGCCTTCACGCATTTTATCTCATTTGATGCCCAGAAGACCCCTTTGCAGCTGACATATTATCTGAATTTTACAGATAATGAAAGAGACGAATAGAGGTTAATGGGCACGTCTGAGGTCACACAGTCGATAATAGCTGAGTCACACTGTAAATCAGGTGTCTTTACACAATGACTGGTGCTCCCACTTCCGTTCTATGCTCTGGGCTGTTTGTGAACAAACTAGTGTTTTTGCAAACTACTGGATGTTGAAACCTACTAGTTGGTCCTAATATGAATTGAGTTATTTCCAAGTGACATTCAGAATAAGAGAGGATAGAATGTGGTGGGGTTGGGTGGAGTAGGGTGGGATGGGGTGGAGTGTGGTGGGGTGGGATGGGGTAAGGTTGAGGGGGTGAGGGATGGAGTGGGATGAGGTGGGTAGGATGGGGTGGGGTGGTGTAGGATGGGATGGTATGGGGTGGGTGTGATGAGATGGGGTAAGGTTGGGGGGGATGGAGTGGGATCGGGTGGGTGGGATGCGGTGGGGTAGGGTGGGTGGAGTCAGGGGGTGGGATGGGGTAGGGTGGGATGGATTGAAATAGGGTGGGATGAGATGGGGTGGGTGGGGTGCATCAGGGTAGGTTGGTGGGGTGATGGGATGGAGTGGGGTGGGGTAGGGTGTGGTGGGATGGGGTGGGATAGATGGGATAGGATGTGGTGGGGTAGGTGGGTAAGATGTGTTTGAATGGGGTGGGTGGGATGTGGTGGTAGGGGGTGGGATGGGGTAGGGTGGGATGGGTTGAAATAGGGTGGGATCAGATGGGGTGGGGTAGACCAGAGTGGGTGGGTGGGGTGATGAGGTGGGGTGAGGTGAGGTGGGTGGAATGTGGTGGGATGGGGTGGGGGTGGGATAGGGTATAGTGGGGTAGGGTGGGTGGGGTGGCATAGGATGGGATGGTATGGGGTGGGTGTGATAGGGTGGGTGGGTGGGATGGGGTGTTATGGGGTAGGTGGGTAGGTGGGATGGGATGGGGTGGGTGAGATGGGGTGGGATGGGGTGGGTAGGTGGGTGGGTGGGTGTGATGGGGTGGGTGGAATGGGGTGGGATGGGGTGGGTGAAATGGGGTGGGTGTGATGGGGTGAGTGGGTGGGTGTGATGGGGTGGGTGGGGAGTAGGAACGAGTGGTAGTAATAAGATGGAGGAAATGGGGTGGAAGGAATACAATAGGAAGAAGAGGGACTGGAATAGATAATAGGAGATAGATTGAAATAAGATGAATATGAAATATTAAAGAATCAGTCCTACTTCATGAAGCTTCTATTCGAGTTCATAATATACAATAATTTTTTTTGTACTATGGATCACAGATTTTAAAAAAGAACCCAGGGAAGGGTCATAATTTAACCACTGCATCTAAAAGTTTGCTGAAGTCATCCTGTTGCTGTCTAATCGGCAGATAGTTTTCGCTTCCTATTCCCTGGAACTATTACTCTCTGTACTTTCAAACCTCACAAAATGCTTATCTCCTCTTGTTTCTGGGATTAGGGCTCCTGGCACTTTATCCTTTCTGAGACACGGTCTTCCGGTCCTCCAGGGCCATCTGTTCTTGTTTTGTTCTTCCAGTGTAAACCCAACCTCACTGTCATCTACAGGGCAGCCAACTCCACCTCACCGTGTCCCTCCCAGTCTTCTCTCAGGCTCCAGATTCACATTCTGGTTATTTACTGAACATCTTCCCCTGGATGTCCCCGGGTCTCCCAGAATCAGCAAGCTCAAATTAATTTAATATGGCCCCTTCAACGCCCCTCCTCTTTACATGAGTGAGTGGTACCTTGATTCACCCAGACATCCAAGCTGACAACCCAGCTCTTTCTGAACTCCTGTCTTCAGCACCTTCTCCTTCAATCAACCTTCCACACGGCTGCTGCAGAGTCTAGACTGCAAGCCTCACCGGCAGGCTCGCTCTGAATCATCACACTGTTCTCTCAGTTGTGGATGCTTCTAGATCTGCACTCTTCCAAACTCTCTGAGTGACTCCTTCCAGTCCTGCCTCCCTGGAGTCCCTCAGAGTGCAGCAGCCACATCACGTCAAGCACGCTCTCTAGAAGGCACTGGCTACTTCTTTAGCCTAAAATCCTCCTCTCCTCCCTCACCCTCACACAACCGTTGAGTTCTTGTTTTAGGTAAAACCCTCTCCTTCTGCCTCCTCACACGTCCCTGTTCTTCAGACTCCACCCTTGTGGTCCTCCAGAGCATGCCCACAGAGCAGGAGCCCCACATGCCTTTTAGCCCCTCGGATCACACTGGACTTCAACTGATCACTCTCGTTTCAGATTCCAGCACTCCACTGTGAATATCTCAATAGCTAGACTCACATCTTATCCACTTTCCTAAGCCCTAGGCACTGATGTATAGTAGGTGTTCAATAATGTTTGTAAAATAAATGAAGTCTCATCTCTGTCACTTCTTGGTTGCTCCTTTGAGCAACTCCCCTAATGTCTTTATTTTCTCCCATCGTATACCGATGGAAACAAACGGCATATGGCTTTGTACTATGGGTCTCTATGCACTATTTAATTTTTACTTCCAAATCTCAGAAACAGAAATGAGTCCATATTTCACAAGCAAGACAGAGGAGTCCAGGAGAAAGGCAGCAAATTGCCTGTGGTTGTACAACTGGTTGGGTTAGAGTTGAGATTTGAACTTAGGACTATTCGACTCTAACACTTTCTAGCACACAGAGCTGTGGGTAGCACGGGGAAGAAACCATCCACCCTTCTGGGAGTAAATGTGGTGATGTATGTGAAAACATTTTGTAAGCTGTCAAGTGCCATCCAAACAGAGGTGACATTGCTGTCATGAAGCCCTTCCATGGTCTGTGTATCATGGTCGGAATTCTCAGTGACTGAATATTGGAAATCATTCTGTCCTAGCTGGCTGTGAGGGCCTGTAGGAGAACTTAGGGCTCTGTCTGAAGAATATTTGCACTCCTATCTGTGGATGCTCAAGGAAGCTACACACGGGGAGAGATGACAATGGGCAGGCTCACTTGTCAGTTACAGGTTACAGCACCCTTCGAATGTCCTGGTGACACCATTGTGTTTTAGAATCTTCCGAGCTTCTTTTGTTGTTTCGACATCCCATTTAGAATCTTGGCGTTGCTCACCAGGTCATGAACTGCACCGCTTTTAGCTGCTGCCACCGTTTGTGAATCATCCTGTTTACAATCGTTCGGATGCTATCTGGGTGGTGTGTCTGCAGAGCGGCGGTGATGTATGGCGCTGCCTGTGCCGGGAGCCATGGGGACTGCCAAGAGAGCCGAAGACCCACAGGCAAAATGTACTGTGTTCAGCTGGCCATTTAGTCACCTCAAGGCCACCACTGGAGTCCTCAGAGGATGCCTAGCCGAGGGCATATGACAGCCATTGGCTTTTAGCCCAACGGTCACTTTCTCCCACTGGTGGCAAGAAGGAACAGTGGAGAATTCAGCCTTCTTTTCCTGGAACTGCCTGGGTGGTGGGGAGTTGGTTCCTTCATCTCCCCTTTCATCGTCCAGAGACTACTCGAGTCCGTGCACATCCTTGCTTGTTAATGCCTCTTGTTTTTTTTATTGCTATAAGGAAACACGCTGTAACTGGTCTTGGACAAACCAGGGACATGTCTGTAATTTAATGTCTGATGACCTCGGTCTGAGGCATTTGTCTTCGAATGTGTTTCCCTTGACTCTGTAAACCTCACTTGTGCCCCATGTAGCCTCGTCGGAATTCGGTTCACTTGCTTTCTTTCTCTTATTTCTTTCATTATCAATTTTAACACTTTATGTTTTATTTGTGTATAAATGCTTTGCTTTCACGTATGTCCGTGCACTGTGTGTGCCCAATATCTACAGATGTGAGCAGGAGAGGGCACCGAGTCCCCTAGAACTGATGTAATGGGTGATTACAGACCATCATGAGGATGCTGGGATCTGAACCTGGGTCTTCTGAAACAGCAAGTACTCTTAACCCCTGAGCCATCTCCACAGTCCTATATTTTTTAAGAAGCTAGGGGTGCTCTGGAAACACTATGGAGAGAGAAACCCCACCACACAACAAATCAAATCTTGGGATTGCTTTGCTTTGTTTCTTAGGAACTTTGGAATATGGTTTCTAGTAATGAGTAAGGACCAAATCAGCCCCAGGAGCTAAACTAAATGCTTCTCAAGTTGAGCTCTTCAAAGCTAGCCTCCTCCCAATGCTCTTAGATTTGCCCTGAAAATGGCAGCCCATCATAACTTGGCAGTGCGCTGACAAGGACTGGATCTGATGGTACCTCAGCCAGCATGTCTAAGTCAGCCTGGAAAACTCCTCATATACTCCTGAGTGCTAAGATGTTCGCAGCAGTCAAGCGTGAACTGAGCTCCTCTCCATCTTCTAAGGAGATGGTAGGTTATGTGTTCTTTCCCAGGCCAAGCTGTTAGAACCCTGCAGAACGGTGGGTGGATACTTTCGACTGGAGCTGGAGCCAGTCTACCTATACTGATGAGTCAGTGAGAGAGAGACGTCATCCCCCAAAATAAGGTGGGCTGGGCTGTGGTGGTGCACACCTTTAATCCCAGCACTGAGAGGCAGAGGCAATCCCTTCTCTATCAGTTTGAGGCCAGCCTGGTCTACAGATGAACTTCAGGGACAGCACAGAGAAACCCTGTCTAAAAATAAAATCAAAACAAAAGATGGGTGATGCCTGAGGAACAGACTTTCTGTCAATCTCTGGACTCTACACACATGTGCATGTGCACCTGCACTGCACACACTCATGTGTGCACACACATGCATACATGCACACAACATATACATGCATGTGAACACACACATGTACACACATGCACACACATGCACACACATGCATTCATGCTCATATACTCACACACACATATGCAAGTATGCTCACTCATGCACACACATGTGCACATGCATACACACATGCACACATATGCAATCATGCTCACATACTCTCACACACACTAGAACATGCTTGATAACTGTTATCTGCATTTGATGAATGGACAATTTTGCCTCATTAGTCTTTGTGAGTCAGTGTGGAGGAATCTGCACGTCTCCATTTTAAAGTTAGTTGCAGTGGGGTCTGAGACACAGAGTGGTTTGTGAGATGAGAAATAGAACTCAGTACTCTGTTAAGTTGGTTTTCTTGGTTATTCTTTTTATTTTTTTAAAACGAGGTCTGGTGTACCCTAGGAAGGCCTCAAACTTGCTGGTCTGGAACTTCCTACCTCGGCCTCCTGCGTGCTCAGATTACAGACTTGTTCCCAGCATTCTCAACTCAACTTTTCCTTTCTCCCTTGGCCTGAGTAGTTTCCAAACATAGTAGAGGGAGTAAACATTTGGAGAGTCTGGTCTTCTTGCCTTCTTTGTTGCTAACAGACTCGGAGGCTTCTGGGTACTGAAGGCATCTGTATGCACCTGAATCCCATAACCCCCATGCCTGAGCTGTGCTCTGAAGATGCTGTAAGTGCTCAGATAACAACATGGGGCTGAAGCTAATAGGCCAGCATGGCTCACGGCGGTGTTCCGAGCTTACCTGCAGACTCACTGCAGTGTTACTTATGTAGATGACAGATTTACTGTGGCTCAACTTAATAAAATTACATTTATGGGACTATCTGCACAATTAGAGCACACTCAAGGTCATAAATACACCCAGCCAGTGTCATGGCATACCCTTTGCCTTGCTTTTGGACATGGATGTTTGTTAGAGGTGTGTAGGAACGTCAGGAGGTAATGAGCTGTTGGGATGCAGAGAAGGTGCCCAGGAGGGTGTAAAGAGAAGCTTAGGCTCTTACAGGTAAACATCATGCCCTGTTCCTCTGAGTATCTGGTATACTGGGTCAAGAGCATCCTTACTAGGATAGGCAAGCACAGTTGAACTGGACCAAGGGAATGTTCATCCCCCCCAACCCCCAACCTCACCCCTGTGCCCCTGCACCCACCCCTTACATCTCTGGGCTTCAATTTCCTCATGTCTAGAGTCTGACAGTTGGGTTAATGATTTTCAGAAGGTAAAAAGAGGTTTGTTTCTATGGGGAAATTTGCCCAATAACCTTGGATGAGCAAGGCAGCATGGTTTGGGGGTTTAGCCCTAGATCTCACCATTTTGTACTTATCCAACCCCTGTCTATGTGAGTTAGTCACTGCTCTATCGCTGTGAAGAGACACCACGACCATGGCAACACAAAGGAAAGCATTTACTTGGGGATGCTTTACAGTGTCGGAAGTTTGGTTCATCATGGTGGGTAACAGAGCGGCAGATAGCAGATACACTGCCGGAGGAGGAGCTGAGAGTTCTACATCTGGATCCTCAGGCAGCAGGAGGAGAGAGACACTGGGCCTAGTTTGAGCATTTGAAACCTCAAAGACCATCCCCTGTGACACACTTCCTCCAACAAGGCCACATTTCCTAATCTTCCTCATGTAATGTCACTGCCCAATGACCACACATGTAAATGTATGAACCTATGGAGCCATTCCTACTCAAACTACCACAGCATCCCAGAGGCAGATATGATCTAGGACAACCTGAAGCTACTGCATCCCCAGACTAAGCATAACGTGAGAGCAACGACACCCTCCGATCTTCTATCTCTCAAAAACACTCATTCCTTTTACTTTGGGGTCCCCGTAGAACATTGCAAGGATGGTGGGATCACTGGTGGGGGCTGATCATTGACTGCATGTTTGACTGTGCTGAGGAACTCACCAGATGGTTCTCAAGCTTTGCAGACATAGTCCGGGTCAAACTGCTACAAAGTGTTTGTGTGGGCAAGCCTAACCTTGGGTCAGTGTCATGACGACCAGCTGGAAAGTGAGAGATGAAACCAAACAATAGGCGGCTTTCTCGCCATCAGCCAAATAAGCAGTTATACTGATTTTCTTTTCCCAATGACTTAATTGTTTTCTCAACTGATGTGACTCACTTTGCAATTTGTTTCCAGTTCTGCAGATGCAGCCCAAGTTGCCCAGCTTTGCGGGTTCCTCATGCCTGTAAAGCAGGGAGGTGGGAGGGAAGAAGTAGCAGTGACTCATGGAAGGCACAAGCTTTGTCAGTGCCTCAACCCTCCTCAGGTGGGGGTGGGACACCGAGAAACAGATGCTATAAGATAGTAGCACACATGCCCACAAGCTCGAGAATGCATAATACACACAAGCACACATATGCACTCATAGGCAAGCCCACCACATGTGTGTGTAAATATACACACTCAGAAACACACTCATATATACGCATTCGATGTATCATGAAAGGGTGGTCAGGACACAGTGAAACTCACTGGCATCTTGTAATCTTGAACTTAGCCATTAACCCAAGACAAATTGGACCCATTAATAAAGAAAAATGCCAATGTCATTGATTCGCCTGTCTTCCAGTTCACTCGCTTCTCTTCCCTGCATCTCAAGCTCTGCTTCTTATCATCTTTCTTTCTCGGAACCAGAGGAACCAGGACCAGCTGGACCAAATGAGTATGTGTAGCCCAAACCAGAATACCAGCCCGATTTCCACAACAGAGTCGGAAGGTGAACTGGGAGCTGTGGAGATGGCTGTCAGGAAACCACAGATACAGGAGGACCCACGCGGTTCAATCCCCAGCGCCTCTGTAAAACAACAAGTGTGCTGGTGTGGGCTTTTAATGGTATAGGCTGGGAAGCAGAGACAGAGAGGTCCCCAGAACTGATTGACCAGTTAGCCTAACCTAATTGGTGGGTTCAGACCAGTCAGGGAACCTGTCTCTAAAAACCAGGTATAGATTACCTGAAGAATGACACTAGAGATGGACTTTTGACCTCCACATGCATAGGAACATATATGTACATGTGTGTGTATACCCACAAGAGTGGCTTAGAAAATCACCTATAGTAGAACCGAGATAAGAAATAGGCAGTAACTTCACCATACCATACCATAGCATACCATACAAAAGGAAGAAGTAAAATTTTTCTTTACAAACATCAAGACCCGAGTTTCTCTTGAAATCCATGTTTTGTTTTTAAAAAAGCCAGGAACAGGTATGTCTTGTAAAGATAAGGCTGAGGAGGCAGACAAGCAGAACTCTGGAACTCACTGGTAGCCAACATAGCCAAATTAGTCGGCTTCAGGCCAGTGAGAAACTTTTCTAATAATAGTAATAATAATGATGATGATGATGATGATGATGATGATGACAACAGCAACAACAACACCAATAAAGGTAAACAGCATCTAAGACTAACCTCTGCCTTTCACACACATAGTTATACATGTGCTCTATACTTTTTTATGCTTGCATGCTCTCAAGCACACACACACACACACACACACACACACACAGATGCAGAGAGAGAAGGAGAGAGAAAAGGAGGGAGGGGGAGAGAGAGAGAAAAGAGACTAGAGAAAGGCCAATGAATGAATGCCCAACAGGTTTATCTGAAGGAGTCCTGGGGTCATTGCTACACGGAGGACTTGGAATGGTTCTCTGTGGCACCAGGATTTGAGGGAGATTGAGGATAAAGATGTGATTTTGAAACAAGCAGAAGGCCCACCCCGCACAGTGCTGTCGACACACACCCACTGTTGGTGGTTCCTCCTGTGTAAACTCCTGGGCCACAGTGGCAAGGTGTGTCAGACCTGAAGTGTCTTTCTGCAAAACCCTCTGTACTAAACAGCTCCTGCTAGCCCAAAGGGCCAGCCTCGGCATAGTAAACCAGTCATACACGGTTCTGTTCATCTAAAGTTCCCAGACCTTCAAAGAGAGTCTGTGATGGGTAAAGCCAAGGGAGGGATCACTTCTAGAGAGGAAGATAGGATCCCAGGATGAGAAGGAGGCTGAGGGAAGCTTCTGGGGTCTTGGGAAATTGTGACCTCTGCATCCAGGTTGGTGTTGCACTGCTATGTTTATGGTACTCAAATGATATTTAAATGAAAATATGTATAAAATGATAGGTAGATTATCTAAAGGAGTAGGCAAAGGAGTGGTTACGATAGCCAAATTCTCTGCCAGTAGGAATGTGTCATACTGGAATGGTTTCACGAATCTGTACCTTTATCATGTCCTGTGTCTGCTGACGTCCGAGGGTCTTCAGCTTACATGACTGTACTGCTCATGCCCTCTACGTAGAGGAGGTTAAAGGTTAAGGCCTGGGTTTGAAAGAATAGCAAGGATGAAAGTGGGGTGCAGGGTAAAGAAGGGGGATTGCTGGCCTCTCACATCTGGATTCTGAAGCCACCATCTGATCTGGCAGCCCTTGGGAGCATGCATACTAATCACTGACAGCTGACACCCCCAGCCACATCTGCACCACCCAGGCTAATCACTGTCCAGGATTGCACACACCTGTCTTCCCTGCTTGCCAGCCCCTGCCACCTGCCTGGCTGCCACTTTCAGCCCTCACGCTAAATCAATAACCAAGACCTCCTCCTGGGGGGGGGGGGCTGGCTCCCTTTTCTTGCCACAGCCTCACCCCTTAAACTCACACCCACCTCTCCCCCTTCTCCAAGCCTTATCCATCTACCCCAAATCATGTCTGCTTTGGCAGGCCAGGAATTATTGCAGACAGCATGGCTCTGCCCGGTGCTAGCAGTCGCCAACACTGCAGTTTGAAAAATCTCAGTATCTCAGGACAGTCCATTAAAGACAGTAACAATGTATATTGTACAGTAACCCTGGGGGCATGCAATTCCACCTTGTTAATGATCTCTTTGAAATAGCCAAGGCTATGGAGAAAGACGCGGTTCAGAGGTCCCCGGACTGTGTTGATAGGACTGGCCGGGGCTATAGAGAAAGACATGGTTAGGAGGTCCCCGGACTGCCTTGATTGGGCACAGCTGCATTTGTGACATTTGAGCAACATTCAGGAATCACTGTCATGCTAATGGGGACAGGTCCTCAGAGACCCGCTCAGCCAATTAAAATGCTCTTCGGGAGAGTGCTGAGTGTCCAGTCACTGGGCAGATCTGCTAATATTTAGCCCAGCAACAGAAAGCTAAAGATCTGACTAGCTATTCTATGATGACAAATGAAGGCTGCTAATGTGTGCCCTGCTCTATCTCTCTCCCAAGTCAAGGCACTGAGGCAGAAGTCACATATGCAAAACACACCTGTGATCATACCAGTGACGACCTCCTGTAACAGCTGTTAACACGGACCTTGTTCCCACTCAAAAGAGGAATTGAAAGGAAGGCAGGAGACAATTAAGACCAACACACTTTAAAATGTTTCAAACCTTCGCAGACTTGGCGCTTCGTTATTGATAACAAATCCCTCTCGATGCACTTTAAAACAGTGTGTTTTGCATACACTTAGGACTGAGGCCAGGAAATATGGGATCCTGTAGCTAGAAGCACCATGAGAAGCCCATCTTTGGCAGGGTAGAGGGAAGACATCCAGGTAGGCAGATATGGTGGTAACAACAATAGTGTGACGCACACTGGTGCCGGGCTTGGTTGGGCACAGGGCAGAGCCTGTCATTGCAAGAAGGATGGGGTCCACCATAACTTTAAGAATGGCGTAGGGCTCTGGGGAGTATGGCTCAATCATTTTACACAAGCGTGCAGACCTGAGTTCAATCCTCAGCTCTCACTTAAAAGCCAGGCTGGTGGTTCTGATACTCATGATTCCAGTGCTGGGGAGCCCCTTTCCTTTCTTCTGGGTTGCATGGTAAAGGACCCCTTTTTCCTAAGGCGAGACTGTTATGACTCAGTCTCTCCTCCTCTGAGCCCTTCTCCCACTTCATTTCTCTCACCTCGAATACTTAGCACCTTCTTTTTCACTTCCTGTGTGTAGGATGCATCTCTTCTGCTTGTGAAAACCCCCTTCTCTCCACCTTGATGCCTGAGCTGAGCAAGCTATCTCCTTTGCTTTCTTTCTGTTTTATTTAATTTGAGGGAGAGCTACTTGGTCCATGTGCATTCTTTTCATTGTTAAAACAAAGCAAAACAAAACACACACACAACACCCTACTGACTGGATTTAGAGATCGCCCCCCAAAAAAGAAAAACTATGCTCTGGGCCCAATTTCTTATGTTCTTAATCCTTAACAACCAACTGTCACTATCCAAACCACCTCTCAAGGTCACCGAGAGCTTCTGAAATTTGCAGACACCCTGGGTTTCTGCACAGTTCATCTCCGAGGGCCACATTTGCTTTTTTTCGGAGCTGTCGCCTTGGTCTACCCCTTATTTTCTGTTTACACATCTGCTGCCTGTCCTCCAGTCCAGCAGGTGCAGAATTCCTCAAGGTCTGGCTTCCCTCCGTACTCCTTTTTCCTCCACATGTTCTTATACCGCCTGCTTCGTTAATTCGCACTACCTTGTCCCTCCCGCTAATGTCCAAACCCAGGTCAACCTCCGATCTCTTTCCAGAATCCATTCTCACATCTACATTGCTTAGGACGAGCCCAACCTGTACGCCCATCTTGGAGTCCTCCAAAAGCAAGTTTGTGGCGAAGAAAAGGTACAGGTCACGTATGTGGGGGCGACTCCAGGAGACAAGAGGAGGGAGCAGAGCGAGTAAATTGGGGCCGGGTACAACTGATGTGACAGGCCCCTTCAGGATCAGCATTGTGGCTTCTGGGACCTGGCGAGAAGTTCCAGTTGTGTTCCTAAATGTCCCCCCTAAGGACTGGAGATGCATTGCGGACCTCTTTGTTCGTTACTGCGGAGCTTTATGGGCATTCTCCCCTGTATGCTGTCACCTTTTGTGGGGCAGGTGATGCCATCTCCCAAGTTTGGGAGAAGTCCCTAGGGTCTGCTGCAGTGGCTTGTGTTCTCCTGCTAATTATGTTACCCGAAAGGAAGCCTGTCCCCAGTTGGTTTTTGACTGATCAATAAAGTTACCAGCGGCCAATGGTTGGGCAGAGAGACAGAGGCGGGACTTTTAGGATATCAGGGAAAGGACTGAGGAAGGAGGAGGAGGGGATTCTGCCATGATGGGGCGTGGCAGATGGGCCAAGGCAGAAAAGTACCAGAGGGAGAGACAGTTGAAATGTAAGTGCGGGGGTGGGGGGGTGGGGGACTGGAAGGGCCCGAGGAGGGCTGCCCAGCAGGGTCCAGGCCAGCAAAGATGAAATATAGATTTAGTATTAACTCAGGAATATCGGAGGGGAGTGTATGTTAGCCATGAGGAGTTACAGAGTGGCCCAGCCATTGAGCTGCTTAGGGTATCTTAAAAATAAGACTGTGTTTGTGTGTCTTTCGGGAATCCAGGGCAGTGGGGCAGTGGGGCAATGGGGCAGTGGGGCAGTGGGGCAGTGGAGAGAGGCGTGCATGTGTCCACCAGGGAGTTTAGAGTGGATTAATATACCGCAAAAATATGCTGTGCAGAGAAGCACAGAGAACCCTGTGTGGAGTGCAGATAATATGCCAAGTGGGTTTGGGGCTCCCCTGAAGCCACGATGCTATTGATGCTATTGGGCGGGTAAAGGGCAACTGGGAGCATCCCGATCCTTGCTGTGAAGGAGCAGAGCCAGGAATGGAAGCCCAAAGCCCAGAGTGACTTCATACTCTTCCTTTCCCATCGTGTGTGTCTTCATAGAACCACGTTCTGCTCGCCTCACCCTCACCAAACAACTTTCTCGACTTACCTCAGGACAAGCTCTTACCTGCCCCTCCTGGATTAGCTCAGATCGTATGTCCTTTTGTTTCTACTGACCATCTTGCCCTCTTCCCAGCGACTGCATATTCTCATGCTAGACTATTTCTCCTACAGATTAGTTCTATTAACCTGCTAAAAATTCTTTAATGGTATCCACCATCACAAAAAGGCCGGATTGGTGCCTAACTTCAATCGGGTGTCTAATACCCTTCTGTTCTGATCTGATAGCAGTACAAAGGTGTGATTTCAATGACATTTCTACCTCATCTGCCACACTGACTCCAGCCCTGGGCACTTGAGGACTCCCAGGAGACACGTATAACCTACAGGCCTCCTGAATACACAGCTAACTCCCCCAAATCTCTCATTGCCAACTTTCATCTGGCTGGAGTACTTAGATACAGTATCTAGGCTCCAAGAGCCACAGCAGAAGGTACCAGAAGGTCCAGCAAGGGTGCCGTGATCCTGACTTTTCAGACAGACCATATAGGACTCTCAAAAGACTACGAGTGGAACCTGCAGCCTTCAGTACAAGTTCCACAGAAGAAAGCAAAGGCTCAATCCTCTTACAACTTAATCCTCTCCTGAACATTGTACATGCCCACACTAACAGAAGAAAATGTGATTTGGATGAAAAGAAGGACATGACCAGTGGAGTCCTTCTGATGTGCAAGTCTCAGCACGCAAAGAAAGCAACATGAACGCTAAGATGACGTTATTCCCTCACATCCTCTCAGTATAACTGTCAGCTGCCTCAACCCCCTTTCATATTCTCATTTCTCTCCTCCTTTCTTTCTGTTTATCATTTCCAGTGGCTCCTCTGGCCTGGGATTGTAGTCATCCTGATCTTGCCTGGCCTCCTAGGCCTGCCTCCATATACCACTGTCTCCTCCATGGTGCCCACAAACATATATCCTCCTTCTCTGTCTCTGTCTCTGCCTCTGTCTCTCCCTTCCTTCCTCCCTCCCTCCTCTGGCTCCCTCTCTCCTTCTCTCTCTCCCTTCCCCTCTTCTCTCCCTCCCTCCCTCTCTCTCTCTCTCTATCTGTCTATCTATCTATATCTATATATCTATATCTATATATCTATATCTATATCTATATCTATATCTATATCTATATCTATATCTATATATATATATATATATATATATATATATATATATATATCCTTTCCTCCCTTTGTCCCCTCCTCTTTCCTGCCTGCCAGACTCCTCACCACACCCCCTCCATGTATCTTACTGTCTCTTTCTGTTTTTACACTGTGGTAACTTACTGTCTTGTCTTCACTCCAAACAAAGTGTGACTGGGTCCTTGAAGGTAGAGGTGACAGTCACCTGTCTCTGGCATCCAATAGAGTGTTATGCACAGTCAATGAGTGGAGAAGAAAGGGCAGAAAAAAATGGGAATCGGAGGAAATGCAATTCTGACCCCACACTGAGAGCCAAGCTGCACTGATGTACTAGAGCCAAGGAAGGCCCGGCATACGCTAACCTACTCACCCCTCCAATGGCCTCCACCTCCTGGAAAAGGCCTTCCTTGTCACTCATCACCTCAGCTGCCTTTGCTGCTGAGTGCCCACCTGGAGTCAGCCTCCTTCTGCAGAAGACAGCTGTTCCTGATGTCTGGGTGAAGGTTGGGTAGGCTGTAGCTGGGGGAGGGAATGTCAGGAGGAAGGTACCTCTCTTCATTACAGATGGCAAAGGTGAACTCTACAAAAAAACCCACCTGTCTCCAAACCACTCCTAAGCTGTGTCAGCACCATGTCCACAGAAACCAGATGGAAGAGAAAACAGCCATCAAACATTGTTTGGTCTATATAATGTCAAATGCTTGGTATCGCTAATGTGAAGACTCTGTCAGATTGAATAGGATAAGCAGTCTATTCTTTTCTTGATGGGTTTTAACCAAATTATCAGTGTCTCCTAGCACCACAGTAGGATCAATTGCTGCCCATAGGTTCCTGAGATATCCTCAACGACAGCTGATCTGGTCAAACATAGGGCTGGACTTGTCCGTCAATGACATGACCGATTCTCCTGTTACTTTGGCTCTATGCCGAGTCAGCCTGTCACTGACTAGCCACACTTAATTAAATCAGCAGTAAGAAAGAGTTTATTGCTCCTCAGTTCCCTGCCCCATGAATGGCAAAAGGCCAGAACTAGGGCCTGTGGGATTATTCATGAGCTGCTGCAAATCAGGAACATCCAGCTTTCTTTCCTGCCTCATGTTCCCATTAGGCTAGAGACAGACTTTGATTTTTATTGCTCTCAACATGATTTGCTTAAAAACCAAGAAGGTCCAGGGCTGGTCCTGAAGGAAGAGTAAGAAGGATGGAAGTTATCTTAGGGAAGTTATTCCCTTCCTCTGTATCAGCACCCTCCGTGTTGGAGCACACATTCCAGTCTCTTGGCTCTGACCTAAACACCACAATCTGTGCTTGTTTAAGAAGCACACCTCCCCTTTCCTGTTCCTCTTCTCCCACCGAAGCCTACTACCTTGTTTTTTCATGCCCCATCTTCCTGTTACCCAGACAACAGATATTGAGTATCTGTAATAGTGCCCTG
Source organism: Micromys minutus (assembly GCF_963924665.1). Classification (NCBI taxonomy): domain Eukaryota; kingdom Metazoa; phylum Chordata; class Mammalia; order Rodentia; family Muridae; genus Micromys; species Micromys minutus. The sequence goes on from NC_137985.1 coordinate 40,212,009, forward strand.
TTTGTGTTGGGATGGAGGCGTATGGAATACTTTACTATTAAAGGCATCCACCAAAGGTTTGTAGCTGTAGTATCTAAGGTAATTAATTGTAACATAGCATATTGTCATCTGAGAAGAAAGCTTTGACAGAGAAATTGCCTAGATCAGATTGGTCTGTGACTATGTCTTGGCTGGTGGTGGTGGTGGTGAATTGCTTCAATTATTAGTTGGTGCGAGAGGGCACAGCCCACTGTGGGCAGCATCATTCCTAGGCAGGTGGTCTTGGGTTAGATAAGAAAGGTTGCTAAGTATAAACCAGTCAGCAAGCCAGCAGGCAGCATTCTTTCATGGTTTCCGCTTCCAGGTTCCAACTGGGAGTTCTTGTCCTGACTTCCCTCAGTGATGGATTTTGACCTGGAAGTGTATGCCGAATAAACTCTCCCTCCCGTCCCTGAAGTTGCTTTCAGTTAGAATGTTTAATCACAGCAACAATATGAGACTAAAAGAGAGGTGATTGCTCCCCTTTTCTTCCTGGTTGGAACCTTGGCCCTTCCCTTATCATTCAGCTGGGATTTGATGTAATATGATACAGTCATCAAAGACATTATGAGAGATGAGTTGTTTATCTTTCCCATCCTAGTAAACAGGAATGAAGGACAGGACCATACAGAGAGATGGTTGGTCTCATCTCTCCCACTAAAAGCAGAAACACAGGCCAGCGGGCCCAACCACAGCATCTGCTCATAGCACACTATTCATCTTAGAATCCAATGAGTCTACCACGTGATTGATGGCGTTCCACTGCGTAGAGAACTGAACAGGCAATGATCTGTCATTCACCATAAAGCAATGCTATCTCATCTGCTCCCATTCCCTGGGACACAGCTCCAGCTGTTTGCTCTGCACATCAATTTTTAGTTTATCCAAAGACTAATGATACCGTGTTTAAGAGGCAAGGTGGGGCTTTGTTTTTGTGTTCTACTAGCAGAGGATTACATTGCTCATTGATCCTATGTGGTTGTCTGAGGCTAAAACATTTTGAATTGATACCTGGATTTGGAGTACAATCAACTCCCTCACAATTGCCTCTCGGTGTCGAATAGATCAAGGAGCCACAGCTTTCTAATAGGGGCTCTAGGAGAGTCTGACAGTCCTGGTCAGAAGTGAGTGGTGTGTTTGGGTGGATGGGAAGCAAACAGATCACACAAACGGCTGACTTGAGGCTTTGAGGAGCTTGAGGACACATTCTGGGACTGTACTATTCCAGACAGCTGAAACTGGCAGGCAGAATGGAGACAGCCGTGTCTTCTTAAGGAGAAAAAGGGACCTAATCTGTAATATCAGTTTCTTCAGTGTAAATACCTGACCTGGCTGATTTTAACCTACCGCTGGGAAGTCTCTGAGCACAGGACCATAAAGAGGATTATGCCACCAGCTCTCATAAAACAGAACTCAACACATCATGTGTCAAATGTGTGTGTATATAAGTATATATAATGGTGTATATATATATATATAAGTATATATATATGATAATTCATGTATATATGGATTATATGTATGAATTACATGAGTGAATATATACATACACATACATTATAGATTAAATACATATACACATACGTATACAGAGAGATAGTGAGTAATGAGTTGCACTAGCCTTACTCATCCTAATAAACTGAAGTGGAATCATGGGATAGAAGTGCATGTATGTGTGTGTGTGTGTGTGTGTGTTTCTATTTTTTCTGATAAAGAAAGTGATGCTCAGAGAATGTATATATGTTATCTTGCCCCAAACAATCAGCGGTGAAGTAGAGGTTTACTCTTGCCAAAGGCACTTGCTTCATTTCTATTGTCCAAGGCACAGAACTAGGATGTAACAGGCCTTCTTACTGGCCAGGCTCTGGTTGACTCCTAGGTCCCTGTTCCAGCCTATACCAAGCTATTATTATGAAGAAAGGGCTACAAAGGATGCTCACTGTAAGTCTGTCTAGACTTCAGCTGTGTAAACCTCAGCCAAGATCTTTCTCCTACTTAGCTTGTTGGGGAAATTCAAGTCTGATTCTGAACTCACTGAAAAAAAAAACATTTTTGAGCTCTGAGAACTTTAAAAGAAAAGGGTCTAGGCTTTCAGGATGACTCCTGCCTGGAAGCCGAGGGAGAGCCACAGTTGACCCCCTAGGAGAGCAGTGGTCCAAGAAGCCATTCCAGCCACCAATTTGGCTGCAAAGCTCTCTTACTTCCTCTTCAGGTGTGTTTTCCTGCTTCTGATTTTCTTTTTCCATGACATTCTGAATCAATACTGATGGAGGTGTGAGGAGGTGAGCTGAGCATGGGTCCTGGTAGTGACCTGCCCCAGAGTTCTGTCTGGCAGGCTCTGGTACAGTGCTAAACACCGGGGCTATTCATACCCACTGGGGAAGGCTGACAAGCCAACAGCATAATTACCATTCAGTCATCATATCAACTGGTCTCCAGCTTCTTCCAGTAATGGGGAGATTGATGGGAACATGAAGGGGGAATCAGAAGTTCCTTCCCTTGTTATAACAGGTAGCAGGTCAGACTCAAGGATTCTGGGGTCCAGGGCTTCATGGGGCCCATGGCTCTTGGAGCAACTTTGATGCCCAATCAGGATGGTGGCAGAGTATGAGCTTGTCAGTGTCAATCCAGGGCAGCCATGCCTGGCTGTTCCTGCACCGTTTCCTTTGTCAAGTCTTAAGTCCACAGGTGCACAGGATACATAATCTAGACAGGCAGGGCTGGCCTGCCATCTCCAGCTTCTGAGAACAGGGATGGGTGTCTGGGGCTGCTCAGGAGACTTTCTGAGATGCAGAGAAAAGAAGTGAACCTGTCACCCTCTTTGGCATATACACTTGAGATTTCTGGGGCACCCTGCCCAGGCCCACCTTGGGAGAATGGAGAAGCTTGGCTTCTGAGGATTTAGTATCTGGACAGGGATGTGTTATGGTTTTTTTTTTTTCCTTCCCCCTGGTACCAGCTTGACTGGCAGCCTGGGCAAAGAAGAGCCCATTCTAAATGTTCCCCAGGGTCCAGAATGGAACTCATTACATCAAACCTGCCGGTAGCCAGCAGCTCTGCTTTGTGAGCTGTGAAACAAATGTTTATCCACCACTCAGTGTGGTTCAAAGCTATTTAAGGAGCTCAGGGTGTTGAGCTGCAGGCGAGAGCTGTGTGTGCAGGGCCAGCGCTGGCACCAGGCAAGGCAGGCAGATCTGGGTCCCAGAGCCTCCAGCCTGCCTGGTCCAGGACTCAGCCAAGGGCAGGGTAATGACTGGGGGACTGGATTCTTCCTCAAAGTTTCATGCTTACGTTACTTCTCCAGCTTTTTCCTCTCCTTCCTCCTATTCCTCCATTACCTGCCCTTTCTCCTGCCCTCTTTTGACTTCTCCTTTCTCCTATGATTTTCCTTTTCTTCCTTCAGCCTCCCTTCCTTTCTTTTTCTCTTCCACCCTTCCCTCCTTTCTGCTTTTCTCACTTCTCTTTTATTCTCCACTCTCTTCCCTTAGAGACCTGTGGCTCCGTAATTACACTGCCATAATGCGTAACCATTTCCTCGATTAAACCTACAAATGAACAAGAGATATTTTTGTCCTAGCTACATGGAAAGCCATATGATGACGACAAGGACGATGAGGTCACTGTAAAAATAAATCGAATGATTGTGTCAAAAAAATAAAGGATGAAAGAGTCAAGGCAAACTGATACACAATTCACAATCTAAAGCCAACAGAGCACAATGTGACCCCAGTGGTCAGCACCTAAGCACACCCAACCATAGAGCCAGTGGGCTCTTCTGCAATGATGCCTGCATCCCTCTCTGACTGTGCCAATGCCTTCTGACCACAAAGTACAGCGCTTTTGTTTTGGAAAGGGCTGTGAGGATTGTGAGCTAGCCTGAGGTCACACCCTAGTTGTGATTTTCCTGAGGGGGCTGCTCAGCTTAGGCATGAGTGGCTTTTGCTTCGGGACACGTCGAGAGATTTCAGAGAGACAACCTAGAAAGTTATGAAATGGGAAGGGGAGGCGGTCCTCCAGGAACTTAACGTGGCTGTTCTCAAGCACTGATTTCCTGTTAAGATGTCACAAATGCTGTATCTGCTGTGGTATAACCAACTACCTAAAACAGCAGCCCTCAGTGACAGCCAGAACAGATTACACTCATACATCTGGATATTGCCTTGGGTCAATGAAGCAGCTCTTAATGGGAATCTAGCAGTGAGCAAGGCATTGCTGGATTCTGGTCCTTCTGTACTTCTACAGGAAAGACACAAACAGCCCAGGCTTTGGGCATCTCTTCTCTTCTTATGGTCTCTCCATGTGGCAGCATCAGGGTGGAAAGATTCTTGCAAGGCAGCTGAAACCTCTCAGAGCAAGCATCCCAGGAGAGAACAGCAGGAAGCCTTCCCTAACTAGCCGTGGAAATCACAGAGCATCGGTATTGGCAGCATTCTAATAATGCTCTGAGGCCATGGCAAGTCTGTAAAGGACTTTCAACATCGGGAGTCTTGGCTTCTGTGAGTGTGCATCTCCATGTGCGTATGCACATGTGTGTGCACCTGTGTGTGTGCAGGTGCACGTGTGCCAGTATATGTGCATATAGAGAGAGGCCAGAGGTCAATGTTGGACATCTTCACTAATCACTTTTCACTGTATCTTCTTGAGACAGAGCGCCAATTCAGTTAGACTATCGGACCAGCAAACTCCAGAAATGCTTCTGTCTCCACTCCCCAGTGCCAGGGTCACCACACTTCCATTTGTTTTGTTTTAAATATGGTATGGATGGAGCTCAGGTCCTCATGCTTGCATGAGAAACGCTTTGTCAACGGAGCTGTTCCAAACTCAGTTCCAAGCTTTTGATGGGATGAATAAAGATGCTCCGGCCTCCAAATAATGCTGCTTCTAAGGCCTGGGGCATGGTGCAGTCCTGTTGAGAACTTGTGTGGGTTAAGCACAGGCATAACAGCCAGGTTCATACCTTGCCTTCTGAGTACAAGGTAGCAAGCTGCTTAGTTTCCCAAGTCTTGGTTTCCATATCTCTCAAATGGGAATGATATTTCTGTATCATAAAACAAAGACAAGGGTTAAACTATCAAGTACGAATCACCTAAAGCAGCCACCACATGACCACCATCTATCTGTAACTGTTAGAGGTTGTCACCCTTCCCATCCCACAGATGGGACAATTCCATCTATGGAATGGGACAAACAAGAATGACTAGCCTGTCACACAGGTAGGAGGATTAAACACAGTTTCAGTACATTCCAGAGCAAAAGTCCCCCCTCTGTTCCTGAGGGCAACAAATCTTCTCCAATACAGGATTCCTCCCGAACTTAAAGTCCTTTAAGAATGTGGGTTTGGAGATTATGAGTTTAGGGCTTTGGGGGACAGTCCCACTCTGGAGGTGAGTTCTGGACTTGTGATGCATCTTCTCCTTCACCATGTAAGGACATCTGGGAAGGCCATGAATCAGAAAAACTGGGCTTCTCACTGGGTCTTGTACACTTCTGACCCTTGGATTGGAGAAGAAAGAAATTCAAGAGGAATGAGCCCCACAAGAGAGATGGCACATTCACGAATTTTGGAACATATAGTACATGTCTGTACCATGGGCTGATAAATGTGGTATCACATACACATAGTGAGTCATTGCCTGATGCCTACTTTATACAGAGTTTTAGATAGACAACTGTCACTCGACCAAGCTATTAAGGCATAGAGATGCTCTAATTCTACTCACAGAGACCCCAGAATGGAGTACTTCTTAAATTCCCATGGCAAACTGCCTTCTTTGGCTCCTAGAACACACAGCTTCTCTAAGAATCTGCTACCAAGCACCCTCCAGCCTTGAGCAGCCTCCAGCACCAAGCTCCTGGGTACCATGCTTGCATATAAACAGCTCTTTTTAATCCCTTGTAATCCCCAGGTTTTTCTGCATGTCTTTCTTTCTCTGAATCTTCAGATTCCTTCTTTTCTACTTCTGAGAAACATGGAGACATCATAGGCATGTGGACCCCTCTCTAATGTCTCTGAAACAGGAGCTTCCCCCCTCCACGGAAGGGTTAAAGGACAGAAAGGAAGTAAGATAATGGTCTCTGGAGTCTGAGCAAATATCTGATCTGAAGAATCTTCTGTCTGCTTTCCATTCCAAATCCTGAGGGGACAAACTGCAAACACCCCCAAATTCTCCACCAGAGCTACTTAGAGGACAGCAACAGAGAACAGACAACAAATGTATGGTTTTCCTGCAGACGAGGAAGGCTGGGGTTTGGCCCTTGGATTCATATCCTTCAGGAGCTGGTTCTTCTTCAACACTGAGTTCCAGCTTGACCATCAGGGTAATGGGAGGCTCTGGTCTGGATGGAAGAGCTGAGTCAACCCAGGATGCCACACACGTAACTCAGGGTTTCAGCATCCCATGAAGAGAGCTTGGGCACCCACCGCTGGGCTTTCCATATCCTGCTGATTATGTGAGCTAAGCAGGATGTCTTAGGTAGCATTTTTACTGTTATTATAAAACACCATGACCAAAGCAAGCTGGGGAAGTAATGGTTTATTTCAGCTTACAGGTTGTAGTCCTTCATCCAGAGAAGTCAGTGCAGGAGAGCTGAGATAGGAACTAAGGCAACGGCCATGCTTACTGTCTTGCTTCTTGTGGTTTTCTTATAGGACCCAAGACCACTATCCTAGGCCTGGCACTGCCTACAGTGAACTGTACCCTCCCGCATCAATTCTTGGTCAAGAAAATGCACCACAGGCTTGCCTACCAATCTAGTGGGGGCATTTTCTCAACTGATGGCCCTTTTCCAAAAATGTCTGTGGCTTGAATCAACTTACCATAAAACTGGCTAGTGCCTAGGGAAAATACCATCACTCTGCTTTCTGGATAAGGATATCGAGACACAGAACCCACGAGGATCTCTACAAAGTCCCATCATCTGACCAGTTGCTGGTCACCAGGTATTCGCCACTAACTTTGCACATCACTCCCTGGTGCCCGAGGAGCTGTTAGTCACATGAATACAGATATGCAGTCGCTCAGAGAAGAACATCCTGGACACTTTTCCCACAACTGTGCAAATGCACGTGGCACCACCGAAATCAGCCTGGAAAATGGCTTTGTAGTCAATTTTCCGTTGTGTATATTCTTATCACATTTTAAACAAGAAATACATTGTGCTTTTTACATTTTGGAGAGAGGGCTAAATGAGCAAAGCACTTGCTCCAAAAGCATGAGTATCAGGGCTTGGATCTTTAAATGACAAGTAGACATGGTGGCTCAGCTGTCACTCCACACACAGGTGGCAGAACCAGGGCATCACCCACAACAAGCCCTCTAACTAAACTAACAAGCCACTGAGATCCAAACTCCAGTGATAGACTCTGCCCTAATCTATGAAGGGCAGAGGGAGAGAGGAAGGCAGCTAATGTCAACCTTGGCCTTCATTCTCAGATGCACATATGCACACCTGTATACACACATGTGAACCCACACATGTGAGTATGTATCTGCATACCACGTGCATATGCATATGCAAAGAAATATGTTTTTTTAAAGTTTCACAGTGACAGGGTCTACTGGCACACATCTGTAATTCTAGCTACTCAAGAGACCACAGTAGGAGAATTTCAAGAAGGCCAACAGAGAAATGGAAAAGGCAGGAGGAGGGGTGCTTGAAATGCTTGCCTAGCATGCCTAAGGCCTTAGGTTCAATCCCAGGTGCCACCAAAAAAAAAAAAAAAAAAAAAAAAAACAAAAAAACAAAAAAACAAAAAACAAAAAACGATTTTTACATTATCTGCCTAGCTGTAAGCTTTTGTTTTGGACAGGAGAATAGGACCTGTGACCTTGGAGAGGGGGGCTCCGTCCTTTGCCTACCTTCTTGCCTGCACCTCTAAAGGACGGAGGGGACCTTGTTTGGTTCAGTACCTGGCCTAGCCATCCAGTCATCCATCGTGACCCTGCAGAAGGTATGAAGAGTCACAGGACACAGTGAGGACAATGACCAACTGTTTACTAGCTGCAAGCTGGTGCAAAGGTTATGGTGTCTCTGTTCTTTATTTCTGCTCCGTAAAGTGGGGGTGGGGATCTTCTTGGTTATCCTGAGGACAAACTAAGCCACCCAGTGTATTGTCTGGAACCTCATAGGTATCCAAATAAATGTGAGCACTGCCCTCCACAGATGCTGTCTTGCCATTCATGCCTCTAGCTCTGTTTCTTCAACTTCTTGATGAAGCAGAGGCTTGTGAGCAGTTACTGGCACGCAAGGGCTTGGAAAAATAGGTAGTGAAATTTTTCTCTAATTGTGGACATAATTAGGGCCATTGGGGATGGTTCAACCAAGGCCCCTACATATCTCATCCCTAATTGAGACAGCCAGAAGGCTTTGTGGACAAAGGCAGGGCTTTGGAGGCAGGAGGATGAATACAATTTCCCAGAGTATGCTTTTCACCTTTGCTCTGTTCAAAGAGACATTGCCCCTCCCGCCCAACCTTGGTCCCACGTTATTCCATCCACCCTAGACTGGCCCTCGGAGGATTGGCTTTGTCATGATGTCCTCCCCTAGTGTCTGGCATTGTACCACAAATAGGCGCAGATCTCCTGGAACTGTCTCTTCAACATTTAAAACCACGTAGTGCAGATTTCCACACCTGCCCAGAGCCTAAGTCCTCAGTTCTCCCCACTCCCGCTGCCGTCTTCAGTGCACATTACAATTCCTCTCTGAGGGATACCGTTGAGGCAAGATGGCAGGGATAGCAATATAAAAGCAGACAGCCCAGTTCCCCCTGGGCAGGAACTTCTGATAGCCCGAGAACCAAGAACAGTTTGTAGAGAAAACAGGGGATACAGGCATCTTTCCTCCAGCCCAAAGCCATACTTATTGCTACCAGAGAGATGGGTAGAGTTCATGCTGTTGACACGTGGGCCATGTCGTAATGAAGACTGACTTGTTAGCCCAGAACTGGCTGCAAGAGCAGGAGGGGTGGGGGGGGATGGCAGCAGCGTGACTCCATGCTAGACTCTACCAAGTTAGGTGAGATAGTTTTGTCACCTTCCCGGCCCACCCTGGAGTTAGTCACATGGAAAGGATGGGAATTCATAGCATTCCCCAAACACTACTCACTACTCACAGTGGTAACTTTTGGCGGCTAGCAGGTACTTAGTGAGGCATCTCTGGCCTTGTTACTGGGCAGAAAAAAAATTAATTAGGTGAGAGTGGGGACAGTGACAGGACAATGGAGAAAAGAAGAACTGAACAAGAGAGAGACCATGAACATGCCATGGGAGAAGAGAGTGGGAACAGGAGAGCCAGTACAGTTGCATGGACAATTCAACAAGGCTTTATTAATTGTGAATTATCTGTCTGGCACTGTGCCGGGCACTGGGGACACAGTGAAGAATAAGAACAGTCCCTGCCATCAATTGGCAAGGGAGGCTGCCACGCAGACAGACAGTTGCTAGATGATGTTGTGATGTTTATGCAGCAAAAGCTTGTGCTGTGCTCTGGGAGCCAAGGAGAGGGAGACAGGTTAGAGAAGGAGTAAGCAGTCTGAGTCCCACTGCGAACTGAAAGCAATCTGGTAGATGAACAAGCGTTCACCCAGTGGTATGACTTAAAGGTGTGTTCCCCCATGGGCTTAAACACTGGGTTGAGGGGCTCAGTTGCTAACTGCTGAGGTTGGAGTTCTGACCTAATCAATGGTGGCATTATTGAGAATACTGACAAGCAGCAGGGGGGGCCTACGTGGAAGAAAAAATCACTGTGGGAGTATTGGGCTATATCTCATCTTGCCCCCCTTCGAGGATGCTCCTTACTCCTATCTGTAACCATGGGAGCAGCTCTCCTCTGGCACATGCTGCTGTGCCCACAATGCTCTGCTCAAGTTCATGGGGCCAGCCAACCACAAACTGCACCCTCTGAAAACAAGAGCCAAGATGAGTCGTTTCCCCTTTGCATCCTTTCTGGTAGGTGCTAGGTGCTTGGTTACCGTGATATGGAAGAAACTAATGTATCTTGCAGGACGTGCTGGGGCGGGGGAGGCTGAAGAGAAGACATTCCCAGAAGAGGCACCCAAAGTAACAACTATGCCTGGGACATTCTAGACAGAGCAGGTGATCCCCAGAGGAAGATAAGACACAGGAGGCAGTGCTGCAGATGTGAGCAGCTCATGAAGAACATTGTGGCACCCCCAGAGGCAGGGTCTTTGCTAGAGGAGCAGTGGCAGTTACTGGGCAGAGATGCAGGGGTGCTTCTTGGCCATGGAATTGTGCTTTCAGGCTGGGGAGGGGCTCCATGGTGCCATGTGCATTAAGCACAGGTGAAGTACTCAGGATCCCAAAAGGAGGTTCAGGGAGAAGAAAGGAAGAAGAAAAACTATCTAAGTTAGGACACAGAAGCACAGAAAAATCTGAGGACTGCCAAGAAAGCTCGGGGCCTCTTCGGTGGCCCGACTCTGCCATATTCCACCCATGGCCTTTCATTCTGTCGTCCAGACTGAATTGATGAAAATCAGTCATTGAAGAGTTTGGCTCAGTGATAGAGAATTGATATTAGTTTTCCATGAGATAAACAAACCTCGGAGAAGTTAGGGAGCAACCTCATCACACGGCTACCGAAGGACAGCGTTGGAATTTGAAGCAAGGTCTACTTGATGAAGCAGTCCATATTCCGTTGGCTGTTACTTCCTAGAACACTGGAGTTAAGGGAGCAACCGGGCCCTGGGAGCTCGGTGGATATAGCAGGCATGTCAGAACTGAGCTGGTGCCAAGGACTTAGATCTGCGTTAATCCCACCCTCTGATTTACTAGTTAGAAACGGGGATGGAAGAGGACACACAGTTGTGTTGGTTTTGTGTTGTGATGTTTTTTTAATCTCTGAGATGTCCCAAAATGTTTACTTTGCAAATTTGTTCAGCGGGAGATAGGTAAACAAGCCTTCCGAGTGTGAACAGCCTCATTCAGCCAGAACACTTGGCAGGTTGGCTGAGGTGGGTGGAAAACATTGTAAACAGCATCCACTCAGGGAGACCTCCCAGAGCAGGGAAAGAAGGAGAAGTGTGGAGATCTCCACCCCAGGAAGGTGTGAGAGGGATAAAAGGGGAGGGGCACATTTCAGGATACTCAGCTATCCCTCAGGGCCCACCCCATAGGAAGACGAGGTTCTGTGGAACCCCAGCACATCCACTCTAAGCCTCACAGCATGCCATGGAATGCCAGCTCCATGGGTCAGCCTTTTACACGGCAACCCTGCCAGTATCCTGCAGGGTTCAGTGGCAAAGCATTAACTGGGTCCTGCCTCCATCAAATGTGTCATTGTGGGGGTTAAGATACTACATAGGGGGCTACAAGCAGAAGAATCCTAGACCCGGTGAGAGAGAACTGTGCTTAGCCCAATAGCACAGTGGGAAATTCAGGGGCTAGTAAGCACCTTATCAGTGGAAGCATCCATGAAGAGAGCAGATGAGCAACTGCGGTGAGCAGTGTGCTCACTGGGAGGACAGATTTTGGAGTCACAACAGTGTGTGTCAATTCCGCCTCCACCATCTGCCCATTGAAACATCTCTAATCTGAGATCTGAAAACAAGTTTCAAAATACAAATATAAAAGCATGAAAGACTGTGAGTCATGGCACAAAACAAGGAGTACCTTCCACACTTTACAGGTCACCGTGAAAATTGTGGTGCAGGACAGAGGAGCTTGTTCAGTGGTTAAGATGCCTGCTGCAAAGATGTGAGGATTATACTTCAGACCCTTAGACTGTATATAAATGCTGGCTGGACATGGTGGTTGACTTAGGATGCCAGTGCCTGAGAGACAGACACAGAGGATCCCAAAGTAACAGAGTTAGCCAGAGCAGCCGCATTGACCAGCTCTGGACTCATCTGAGAAACCCTGCTCAGGAAAGATTCATGTAAATCTCAGGTCTCTACATACATGTGCTCAGAGGTGCATACACACTGGCACACACATGTGCTCCTACACAAATAGAAACACATACATGTGAGAAAACATACAAGTGCATAACAGATGTTTAGAATTATCTCTGGGCTTTATATAGAGAAAGAATATGAAGCATAAAGACTTTGTGTTGAGATTCATGTCCTATCCCAAAGGCATTTATACACACACACACACACATACACACACACATATACACGTTCCAAACTTTAAAAGCATGCTGGAGTAAAGAATGCTCAACCTGTATTAGCTCTGTTTTCGTTAGTCTCGTTTTCCACATCATATGTGGGAGGTATTCCTAAGGGCATCTATATTTCTGGTTTGTGGTGAGAAGATATGTCTTACCAACTACCCACTGCCTAGACATGCCCTATAGAGCGTAGTGGTGCTGATGAGGGAGAAGGCAGTGTAGACATCAATAGTAGGGATGGTGAGAAAGAAAGAAGCATTCTGGAGCCTGGGGTTTAGAGAGGAGTGGTCTCAGTCAGTCACCATGTAAAACGTTACGTCACAGCTCTGCTGCTGCTGCAGTCTTTGAACAGAAGACACAGGGAGGGAGTAATCTCTCAGCAAAGCCCACATAGCCCTCCTTTCTTGTCACTGGGCAGGCATGCTCAGTCATCTATAACCCAGCTTTTGTTCTTGAACTTGTGGCTACTAGGGCATAGTTCAGCCACTCAATCACTAGCATGTTGTAAACCACAACCTTATTGGCTGTGAGGATGAAGATATCAGAAAGACCCCCTGGTGACTTCCCAGTTGGGGAGAATGGAGGCTCCTAAGCCCGCCCCTTTGCCCTTCTCTAAGTATCAAACCCCTCTCCCCGGGGGGGGGGGGGATTCCTCTCTTCATTTGCTGTAAAGTGACTTCTGCTAAAGTGTGTGCTTTTGAAGTGGAAAATTGAAAGAGCACAATTCATTCCAAAGAAAACTGTTAGTTCACAGCTGAGAAATCACTTTGCCACTGGTCCAAAAGGATTGCTACTAGGGCTTAAGGGGGCAAGCATGGAACACTGCCTTCCTCCTCCCAAACTCCAGCAACATCTCTGCGAACTGAGAACCAGAGAGGTAGAGCCCAAAACATACCCTTCAAGATTAAACAGGAGGGCCTGGCTCTTATCCAACCGAAACAAACGCTTTCCTACCCTGGAACAGATTTGATCTCCACGGAACCTGGAGCTTCCACCATAGGGGTTGTGTTCATCTTGACACATGGCTGCCTGCAGGGACTGAAGGTACCACATGCTGACAGGGAGTATGGGGGTGGGGAACAGAGAGAGAGAGAGGAATGGAGAAAGAGAAAGACAGTGAGATAGATAGATAGATAGATAGATAGATAGATAGATAGATAGATGATAGGTAGATAGATAGATAGATAGGTAGATAGATAGATAGACAGATAGATGATAGGTAGGTAGGTAGATAGATAGATAGATAGATAGATAGATGATAGGTAGATAGATAGATAGATGATAGGTAGATAGATAGATAGATAGATAGATAGATAGATAGGTAGATAGGTAGGTAAGTAGATATATATATATATATATATATATATATATATATATACATATATATATATATAGATAGATATATAGATAGATAGATAGAGATAGATAGATAGGTAGGTAGGTAGGTAAGTAGATAAATAGATAGATAGATAGATAGATAGATAGATAGATAGACAGACAGACAGACACAGAGTGAAACACAGAAGAAAAATGATGAGGGATAGACAGAGAAAGACAGAGTGAGAGAGAGAGGCAGGAACATGAGGTTTCTCACTCACATCTCTATGGACCAGGGAGCAGAGAGCAAGGGGAATCTGTCATTCCCCTGGCTTTCTTCTCTCCCCACTCTCAGTGTAGTTCCCCAGACGGCTGGTATGGTACCTCCTATGTTCAGGGGGGAACCTTCTCTTCTCAGTTCTCTCTGGAAATGACTTCACACAAACTCCTAGAAGAAGTTCTCTTAGATGATCCTACATTTAATTAAGCTGGTAATGAAAATTAGTCATCATAGAAGGAATGAATATTCCTGTGTGTGCGTGTGTGTGTGTGTGTGTGTGTGTGTGTTTGCTTTAATTCATTAGGTTTATCTTTTAGTGCCCACAAACGGGTTATAATCATCTTCTCCAAGTAAGAAAGGAGCTAACAATCTCAACTTCTCACCAACATCAATATTCCTAATCCTACCTACCTCTTCCTAGGAGCACCATAAGTCATGGTTGATTTTGCTCCCATAAGCCTCTGAAAAGGGTCCTAAGAGTACATTAATAAAATCAGCTTCAAAGATATGCTGTGCCCAAGGCCAAAAGTTCAGAGCCTATTCTATTTCCTGTCCAAATTTATGTCCAGCCACATGGCCCAATAAACTCATCAGAGGTTATGTAATGAGATTTAATAGCAGCATGAAGATACTTCAATAATAACATGCATGAAGAGCTAATAAAAATTGCACGAAGACTCTTCAATAATAAATGCCAAAATAAGATGCCCCCAATTTGGATATAAACATTGCCCATTATCAAATTTCTAGGGAAGAATTTAGAGATTAAAAATCCCAAAGAGATTAAAGACCAAGAATTTAGTCTTTATGAATTAAAGTCTAGACAAAGTCCAAATTTTCCAAGTTAAATTCAAGTCCAAAGAAATAGAATTCATCTTTGTATTGTCACCATGATAAGTCCAAGACAGTCATTTCAGCATCAGAGGAGAGTGGGAGATCCTTGAGGTCATGTTCTGAGCTATCTTCCAGTGGGGTACACACATGTTCTTCTCTAGAACCTCAGAAGTAAGACAATTCAATTCTCGAGTCTGCTCACAGTCTGAAAAACCCAATAATTAACAGCATATTCAAGACCCTCAAAGCTTGTTACACATCAATAAAATAGAGAAAACCAGACAATCTATAATCCTCAATGCAAATGTCCCAGGTAAATTGCTTCTTGGGCCAAAGACAATGGTAGTTACCCAGATGTTCACCAGCCCCACAGGACTCCATCATTGCAGCCAGGAGAAGGAGTTCCTTAGCTCCAGTCAATGAAGTCAATCATGCCACACTTCTGGGGCAGCTTTCTTTTCACCCTGTGGGAAACATCCATTCCACACATGTCCCCTAATCACCCCCTTAAAGAAATATCCTTGCCTGTTCTTTGCCTTCTAAAACCAGAGCCTAGGGTCTGAGTTGCCTGCATCTCGGCTGCTAAAGATAGCCAAGGAAATATCTAGAAACTGGCTTTGCAGCTCCTATGTCCTCACTCCTAACGGGAGTGAAGGAACAAGTGTGTGGAAGGGAAGGCATGGGTGGCAAGAGAAAGTCTTTGGAAAGAGCTGTGCTTTCTACTTCATAGTAGGGAGGGATGGTATCTTAGTTGGGTCCTGTTGCTGGCTTAGAGTTTTGGGGTTTAGTCCATTATCATCACAGAGAGGAGGATGGTAGCATGCAGGCAGGCACAGTGCTAGAGACGGAGGTGAGAGCTCTACATCATGGTCCGAAGGCAGGAGCCGCACCACTAGGCCTAGCTTGAACATGGGAGACCTCAAAGCCTGCCTTCATAGTGACACACTTCCTCCAAAAAGGTCACACCTACTCCAACAAGGCCACACCTCCTAATAGTGCCTCTCCCTATGGACCAAGCCTTGAAACACTGGAGTCTGGGAGTGGGGGTGCATTCCTATTTAAACTACACAGGTGGGTATGATTATCTCTCAGCTCAAACCCTTTAGAGAAGTGCTTCTCGTCCTGGGAGTTGTGACTACTTTGGGGGGGGTTCACATATCAGATATTTTGCATATCAGATACTTACATTATGATTCATAATGATAGCAAAATTGCAGTTAGGAAGTAGAAATGGAATAATATTGTGGTTGGGGAGTCATCATAATATAAGGAAATGTATTAAAGAGTCTAAGCATGAGGAAGTTTGAGAACCACTCAGTGCTGTAAAGCCGTTGAATGGGGTCATTTGGTTACATGCGTCTGACTCTCATATTGGGAGGGAATGGGAAAATCTGTCTGGCAAACCCATCATGGTGACAGCAGAAAAAATAAGGTGCTCTAGTATGTGGAGGAGGTGGGGGTGGGGCACAGGGCAGATGGTACCTGCACCGCTTTCTGAGAGTCCAATTTTGCAAAAGCATGCCTCAGTGGTCTACAGTATGGACCTCATAAGTGAGAAGGGCGGGGTGTTCTAAGGTGGTCCCTGTGCACAGAGCCACAGACTGATAATAGGACCTTAGAAAATGAAAGATGATGTGTTAGCTTCCGCCTGGATGTGGAGAACCTAGCGTGGGAAAAGAGAAGTAGCTATACATGTGTGAAACTGAGAACTTCCACTGTGGCCTAGGATGAGGCATTCCAAGTGTGAGTTATGTCGAAATGTGACTTGCGGTATCATTTCATTGAACTTTTCTTTTAAGTCATGTGTCTGTCCATGCGCATGCCCAGTGACATGGGACTTTCTTCTTGAGAGAACCCATGAATAAACATAGTGGGGAACCTGAGAAAGTTGACCTACAACTTCCACTCATGCCAGAAGCTTGCTCAGATAACAGCTGCTAGTCCCACAGCCCTTGATCTTGCCACTCTCGTTTTGTGAGCCATTTTCGTCTCTTGACGGCAGGCCGTGAGAGCTTTACAGGGAAGTGTTTGAGAGTTTGGAATCTGAGAGCTATTCAGTGGATATTTTAAAAGTGTAAAAGGGAATGGAAAAGAATGAAGAGGAGGAGAGAAAAGAGAAAGAAGAAGGAGAGGAGAATAAGAGGGGGGAGAAAAAGGAAAAGTTTAGAGAAAAGAAGGTAAGAACGAAAGGATGGATGGGAAGGAGGGAAGGAGGGAGGGAGACAAAGAGGGATGGACAAAGGAAGGAATTAGAGGAGGAGGGACAGAAGAGGGAAGAAAGAAAGGACAAAGAAAGGAGAAAGATAGATAGACAGACAGACCAGTCGGAACATCCATGAGACTCCTGTGAAGCAAAGATCCAGCCACTAGTGGAAACAAAGAACAGCTAGACAGAAGGAGAGCGTCCCTGTCCTCTGTGATGTTTTTCTAAGCCTTGAAGCCTGTATCACAGATTACACTTTGGGCCAGACCTATGCACAGCCACCCACTGCTGGCCATGAGACACTTCAGTTTCACAAGGAAGAGTGCCATCAGGCTAGCGGAGAGATGGCTGAGTCCCAGGGAGCTGAGAGTTAGTGTGCCAGGTCAGGGCGTGCCTGCTGGAGCTCTTCACTGCCTTGTCCAGCCAGCAGGGATGACGATGTCTCTCTCACTGAGCTCCAGGCCTTGTGAAGAATATGTGGCAGCTTTCAAGTGTGACTGCCAGTGGCTGGCACATACCCAAGGCTTTTGAAAAGCTGTCACAGCCTAAAGTGTCTGTCTGGGCTCTTCCTCCTGGCCCCAGAAGCTCCTCCACCAGTCTGGGATCACCACACCACAATGCAGACAGCTAGGAGGCTCCGGGCCAAGCTTTCCTCCCCTTCTTGTGCCAGCCCTCTCTATTGGGAGTCTGCTCTCCTCAGACGAGAAAGGCCATTTGTTCCCAGAAACAGAAAGTCAAGATTTCAGCATTCTTCACCCCAAACTTTGAAGCTGTACCCTTTGCTCTTCTGAGCCCTTTGCCTCTACATTCTCTTCTTCCAAATGGGCTCAGAGCATGTACTGAGAAGCAGTCGCAACCTATGGTCAGCCGGTGATACCAAAATCTACCATGGCTTGTCTAATCTGGTGCAGGGTAAGGAATCAGGAAAGGACAAGAAGGAGGAAGGGGAGCAGAGGGAAAGGGGGAGGAGCAAAGGGAAGAGGAGGAAGAGAATATCTTGCCTTCTCTGTGTACTTTAATTACATAAATAATACATGCTCATTGGAACAAATCAAATAATTAACAGATATGTTTTTAAGTGCATAGACTCACCTTCTCTCTCCTTCTGTTTTGAAATGACTTTCGAGATAACCCTGAATTCATGTGCACCTCAGTGCATTTATTTTGCCGTCATTCCTCACAGATCCTCTGCTTCAAACCTAATCTCACCCCATGCTAAGAGTCCTATACATGTGTGTGCATGCATATGAACACACACACACACACACACACACACACACGCACACATACACAACTTCCTCGTCTACCCCAGACATATGTATTTGAGTTTATCAACATTTGAATTGCTATTCTAGAATCTTTCTACAACTCTTTTAATACCCTGAATTTTAGAGAGTTCTAAAATAGCCAAGGTTAAAACAAAGGGGAAAAAATGCCTGGAAGCCCCCTTTCCTGGATGCACCTTAAAGTCTCCTTTGAGAGAGAAGTCTCCTCCTGCAGGAACCATTAGGAAGGTTGTAGAAGGGATCAGAGAAGGGGCCAATGTGGATTCCCATCAGTGAGATGTGTCTGGACATTTTCAGGGCTGAGCAAACCATATGTCTTTATAATTTGATTGTGTCCTAGTCTCTGGGGAACCCCCTAGCTCTATTGAATGCTGAAGGAGTTATTTAGGATCTTAAATAATATTATCTG
>NC_137985.1:40235484-40281903 GCF_963924665.1 Micromys minutus
CTGTTGGCTAGATGGTCTGAGACCTGGTGGGTCATGCTACTCTAGGGATCAGTGAGATGTGAGATGCACAGTTCTGGTACTCCAGAGAATCTGAAGGGGAGGCTTCATGTATATGGGGCCTCTTCTGTGCAGAAGGATTCCCAGTCTCTCCATGGTGCCTCCAGAGCTGCCATGAGTCAAGTGTGTTGCCCTAAACAAAGGAGAATCGTACTTCAAGACTTGGTGTACCTTCAGGTAAGATAATGTGTAAGAACAAACATTGGGGGAACTAAGATTTATCTAATAGAAGGGATTATTCTGCCTGAAGCTCGTTCCTGTGTGCTTTTGAGTTCTATCCTCCTCCTCCTCGAGTTTATCCCGGCTGCGGCTGACACTGTGCCTGCGCAGCAGACCATGTGGTTCAGTAGAGCAGAGAAGGCACACAGTGTGGCCTGACCTTCAGGACGGTTCCCAGCTGAGAGGAAGGTCATCTGAGCTGAAGCTTGAGCTCTCACCTTCCTAGTCTGTGGAAGCCTTGGCTTGTGCAGCAGCCGATCCCATACAGCAGAGAGATTGCTCAGAAGCCAATGGTGAGCTAGTTTCCAACGTCACGTCAGTTGTATATTCTCCATAAAGCACTCACCGAGGAGAGAAATGTAACATTTAAGTCTCAACAGCACTGGGTTTTATGTTGCCTAGAAACTATCTTAAATTCATCCTTAGATCTCTGTTATCGTGGAATCTCAGAATTAAGGCACCTTTGGGGCTGCCTTTCTAGCTCAGCCCTTATCCAATTGCTCTATTTGGTTACGCCCTTGCCACAACATAAACACGTGTATGGCTTCTCTGACGGTGGCAAGTGTGTCTTGTCCGTCTTTGTGTCTCCCATAATGCAACTTTATGTCTCCCATCACAGTGACTTGCACACAGTCAATGCTAAATAGATGGTTTTGAATGAATGAATAAATAACTAGGTGAATGGAGAATAAATGAATACAGGAATGAACTTTCCTTGCATAGCTAATACGGATTCCAGTTCAACTAGCACAGAGGCCACCTCACTTGGTAACAGCAACTTGAAAGCCATCCACTCGGGCAATGAGCCTATCCTTTCACCCACCCACCTAATAATAAATATCGATCCTGTGCCTACTAGATGGCAAACACTGTCCTAGGCACCAAGTGAGTATATGGCAATCAGTTGACACAACAGGCAACATTTTTGTGTCGAAAGCTAAGCTTCTGCGCAATGAGAGACAAGCAGCCGATCCAGTCAGATGCTGTTTCCCAGTGACATGATGAAGTCTTGCACTACCAGTCTTGCTAGTTTAGAAATATTTCTCGACAACTCTGGAAAATTAAGTGCTGCTTGCAACTAGCATGAGACGCTTTAGCAAAAGTATCAGGGAATAAAAGGATATTTCCATCCAGAAACACATTAGAGTGGCGATTAGGGAGTGGGTAAAGTGCGGGGACACAAGTCTGAGGATCTGGGTTTGGGTCCCCAGCATTCACATAAAAACCAAACGTGGGGCAGCATGTCTGTACTGTGGGGGAGTTCTCTGGCCATATCGACGAAAAGACCCTGTCTCAAAAAAAAAAAAATAAATAAATAAGGCAGTGGATGGTAGAGAAAGACATGCACATGTGGTCTCAACCTCAGCCTCTCCAGTGCACACACAAAATCATAAATGTGTTCGGCGTGAATGAATGCAAGACTTGTCACGGACTCCAGCACATCTTTTTTAAAAACATCATTTACAGATTTCTCCTAGCACACCTAAGATCTGGGTTATTAAAGTTTTATACTTCACCAGGACCTTTATGGAGATAGAGCACCTGTGTGTGAGCTATTCCGAGTTGTAGCTCTCTGTCATTTGTTTTAGAGAGTGGCGGCCCTACAGTAACTTTTTTCTCTGTGTGCGGCTGTGGATGAAAAGACCGTCCTGGGACCAGCTGTCCTTTCCACACTGTGCACATAAGAAGATTACTCTTCGGTCTGTGAGTGAGCACACTGTTTGCAAAGCCAGGGACTGTTTACCGCTCGGCATGGGCTCTCAGTTCCAAGAAGTCTTTGCTTCAGAATGTTCCTGGGAGGCACAAGCCTCCCCTCCCACTGCTGTCTCCCAACATTCTGGTCCTTATCAGTTGAGCCCTCCAGAATCACATCCCCAATGGTTCATCTTTTGCAGATGCTTCCTGACACCCAGGGGTTTGATTCAGGCTTGCTTCTGAGGGTCTCACTCCAGCTGTCCAATGACCTGGGAGCCCTGATTGTCAGGCTCCTAAAACCATCTTTCGTCTACAGACTCTAGATGTAGATAATGAAGATGTTCTCACTTTTTTACAAAAAGCTGCTGCTTGTTTTAACATAGAACAATCAGTTATGCGTCCTGTGGATTTATTTTATAAGGAGCAGAGTGGACTCTGGTGGCTTCTCTGGCATGTTTAAAATCCTATAGTTTCATCTTTGGAGAACTCGTGAAACCAGAGGATGACACCCAATCATGGGCTTGACACAAAGCTATGCAATGATCTCTTATTGCATGGGTTTAAAGAGTATTCTGTTTCACTTACTGCTCTTATACCCCACTTAACGCTCACTACAGTGTAAGCCTGAAGTAGAAGATGGTTTGGACTCGTCCTTTTATTTCTCACGGGTAATATATTATGTACACAGTATTCATTGCATACCTGTTGAACAACGAATGCATTTTAAGAACACACACATGTATATATGGGGGTATATGACATGGCTGTGAGTGCTCATGTGTGCTGGCACACATGGAGGACAGTCAACAACCTCAAGTGTCATTCTTTCAGAGTCACCCAACTTGGTTTCTGAAAAAGGGCCTGTCACAGGAACCTGGGCTCACCAATTCAGCTAGTCTGGTTGACCAGGGAACTCAAGGGATCAGGCTGGCTCCTTTGCAATGCTTCATGGGAATTTAGCTCAGGTCCTCTGCTTATGATTCAAACACTAATAACTAAGATATCTCCCCAGCTCTGTGTGTGTGTGTGTCAGAGAGAGAGAGAGAGAGAGAGAGAGAGAGAGAGAGAGAGAGAGAGAGAGAGAGAGAGAGAGAGAGCTGACAGAAAGTGCAAATCAGAGAACAACTTGTGGGGATCATTTCTCTTCTTCCACCATGTAGATGGCTCATGGGGCTCAAACTCTGGTCATTGGCCTCAGTGGCAAGTGGTTTTATACCTTAAACCATCACACCACCCCCCTTATATTATTAGTTTTTAATGCCCAAGCACTATTCAAAAAAGCCTCGCCTAAATCCCGTGTATTTAAAGAAAGAAATTGTAATTTTGACCAATAACCCAAAGTATTAATCCTTTGACCTTTACAGCTGTGCTAGTCATTTTTAATTTTTTTCTTCTCATGACAGGTAAAGAGGGTGAGGTTACAGGAGCGAACTAATTTGTTTAATGTCACACAGCCAGCAGGAGGCAGAGAAAGCAGGTCTGTGGACCCCGCGGCTCTTACTTTTCAGGCCAAATGTTAGAAAGTATGCTCACAGGACACACACCTCTAATAAACAGTACTGAATGGGCGGGCACCTTCGTGCACGGAGCAACCGGCGAGGAGCTTCAGAAGCGAATCTTGCATTTGTAGGCCTTGTCTGAAAGTTCTGGATCGATATATATTTAAGTAGCCAGGTAGGTAAACAGAAAGCCGAAGAGTAAAAGAACATTATGTGAGCCCCTGAGTAGGGTGGACTTCAGAAGGGCAGCATGGGTTCAGTAGCCCCTGCCGCTGCGTGTCAAAGGAACCAGTGGTACTGACTAGAGCCCGCTGCGGGGCTGCTATGCCCCTTGTGATGCCTGGGAAGGAAGTGGCAGCGTTGGTGTCTGTTTCTCATTTTGTCTCATCCCTTTTGGGCAGGAAGACAAACGGAACAGCCAGATGAGGAGCAGGGTCCCCAGGAGTGACCCCTTCTAGCACAAATGTTGCTTCCTGGGGCAGCTGCGTTAAGGAGCATTTATTAAAGAGCCCCGTGGCTCAAGCCATCTCTCCGGAAAGAAGCCCAGAGTGGAGCGGCATCGGGGGGCAGACTCCCTCGTCCTCGCAAAGTTGACCAGACCCTTTAATTAGTGTCCCCGCTTGTTACAACTGCTACTGTTTCCCCCCAAGGGACACACTCGGGCCTCACTGGCGCTGTCTGTTATCTTTCAAGAGCACGGAGCAGAGTGCCTTTGCAGTAACCTCATCAAAGGGTAGGCTAGGATTCAGATAAGTGTCTCCAGGAGGAAGTCGGGGTTATAATTTTCAGAGACTTCTGAATGTCACCTCCAATTTCCAACTCTTCAGTTCAAATGCCAGTTTGGGGGAGCTGGGCAGCCTCAGATATTGAAATGGTGACCTCTGACCCCAGTCCTTCACAATTCCTGGTCATCTTAAAGCCTGGCAGATCCAGGAGTTGAAAGTGCTGGAGATGTCTGACTTTATAATAATTCTGCTTCTCAGAAGTGCAAATTACACAGGAATTGGTGCTAAATTCTCCATTAACTACAGAGTCTGAGGAACCTTAGTTTCTTAAATTACCTGTCAGTTTCTCGGCAATGCCATGTAGTCCTGTCGTTCAGGGGGAGAAATGGTTGTAATTTTGAATTTCAGCGCAATTTCTAATTGAGCCTGTGTTTCATCTGGGAGACTAGATGTCCTTCTATTTTAGCAATGGGTTGAATGACTTAAAAAAAAAAATGCCAGGTACATCTTCCACTAACACCTACAGCTCCCTTTTCTCCAGGTGTGGTTGCTCCAGATGTTCCTATCCTCTTCTTGAAACAAGACGTTTATTGAGCTTCTAAACCATCTCCCATGTCACTGTTGGGTGAGAGAAGGCAGGGGGAAGTGAGAGCGGAGCTCAAATAATGTTTAAAAGATAATTGCTTTTCCTTTTTTAAAAAAAACTCTCATAAATGATGATGTATTATACACAGTTATTCTTACCAATGAGTCCCAGTGATGTGCTCTCATCATAGTGAGCAATGTACAATTTTGTTTTATGGTGTTTTTTTTTTTTTTTTAAACGTCCTCCATCAGCAGGACTTTGGAGCAGGCCTACCAACCGAGGCTCTTCAAATAAATTCTCTGCTCTCTTTTTAGTCAGAAGAGCTCACTTTAATATGATGCATTAATATAATCAAAAGGGGAGCTTTTTTGGTTGAATGTATCTATTTGATTCCTGCATAAGTATTTCTTCACGAAGGGTTCCCTAGCCTTGAGAGAAATAAGTTTTAGTTATTCTGAACAAATATGTCATGGTAGAGCTGTAGAAACTTAGACCAGGGAGATATTTGGAAGCCTGAAGGCTAACCTAGAACCATCTCAATCACTTCACAGATAATTACAGGGAGCTACCTACACATACATGGCATAGACTTGGTGCAGGACCGTAACACTGAGCAAAGGTGACCCTTGTTTGTATCTAGTGGGAAGACACATGCCATAAACCAGGAGCTGATATATACTAGACAACACATAATGTTACAGAGGAAAAAACCTAGACTAAGGAGAAGGAAAGACTGGGATGTGGAAAGGAACGCACTGCTCTATACACATGGCCAAGAAAGTCCTAAGTTTGGTCAGGAGACATAAAAGGTAAAACGGTCCAGAAATATCTTAAGGTTGGTCAGGGAATGTCAGAGATATTTGAGCAGGAAGGGAAGCCATCCAGCAGGACAAACAGCCAGAAGGTCTCTCCTAGAAGGTTCTATGGGCATCAAGAACCATGACTGATGTCAATGATCAAGGAGGTTGACTGTAATCAGTTATTCCTTTTGAGCAAACTTAGAGCTATTGGAGTGTTTCAAGCAGAAGAGGAATTCAATCTGACTTGGCTTCCTAAAAGATGGCTTATGCTGCCTCAGAGGAGGACAGACTGTAGCTGGGCAATGGTGGGACTCAGGACAGCTGAAGAGGCTATAGCACCAGTGCAGACCAATGATGGTGGCAGCTCTGCTCAGGGTGGTCTCGACTGGTATGATGAACTACACCCAGAAGCGTGTCTTGGGTATTTTCTGAAGCTTGAGGCAAAATAATTTGTCCATAACTGGAATTTGGGGTGTGAAGGGAAAATGAGACTTGACAATGACACCAAGGTCTTAGGGACCATGCAGCAGGAAGAATCCAATTGTCAGGTTCTGCGATGAAATAGACTAAAGTAAGAATGGATTTCTAGGAAAAAGAGAAGTTTAGCACTGGATAGTTAAGGGTTACTAAGCCTATTAGATATCTATTAGACTTCAGACAAGAGGACAAATTTTAATCAGTACCAAAATGCATTGTCTTCATTCCCCAGTACCTCTCTGGAGAGAGAGGGAGAGGGAGAGAGAGAGAGAGAGAGAGAGAGAGAGAGAGAGAGAGAGAGAGAGAGAGAGAGAGAGAGCAAAAAAACAGAAAAGGCAAGGTGAATTTTTTTTTCATGTCACCTTGTGGACAGGCAGTAGCTCATCCATAAATTGACTGGTCTACTAATTTTCTTTTCATTGGCTAATATATGCAAAGGGATACAATCTCATTTTAACAATAGTCTATGCAAAACAGTTGAAACTTGACCATCACAAATGCCTGCCTAAATCACACAGAAGCTTGCTTATCAAAGTTGCAGATGGCACCCAGCTGGGCAGACAGCTAATAACTCTGGGTGATAAAATCTAGATTCAAAAGGCAGAGTAGAGGATGGGACAGAATACACAAGATGAAATTCACCTGAGGTACACTGAAGACCCCACCTCTCCCATCCAAAATTAATTGTGTAAATACGAAGTGGGGAGAAGAAGTCTCAGTTTTCCAGAAAATCATGTAAAACAAAACCATAGGGGATTAGTTGACTGTAAGCTCATTATGAAATAGCATGGTACATGACTTTCAACAAAGCTAATGTAACATTAATAGAAATGTAGTGTCCTGAATAAGAGAGTTAATAATCCCAACCTATTGTGCACCCAACTGTCCATACACATCAGGATAATTGTGCTCATTTCCAGGACCACATCTGAAATAACAATGAGCCTCAAGAGCAGAGCGGTCAGAACATGGAGATGAAAAACCCACATGGCTTTCAGAGCATTCCTCTAGGTAGCACTTGGAGGCAGCCAACTCGGAGAGAACAGGCTTCATGCTGTTCAAGTAGGACATGGTCTGTTGGTGGCTAGTCCTCAGATTTTGTCATTTCAAGTTGAGGGTGTTGGCTGGCACTTAGCCCACACTCTTGGTATATTCTGAACATCAACTAGATATATAACTCAAAGACGGTGGGTTCTACAGACGTTGAAACAATGCTTTTGTGACAGATTCAGGTGATCTGCCCAAGATCATAGAAAAGGAAGAAAAGAGAAACATCATGGCTTCTTCTGTTTGTCTCTCCTGCTGCCCAAGAGCATGAACTATTGTGAACACTTTATTTTTCTTTCATTTACTTCTCCACTCATTTTTCAAGTATTTCTTAGCATCTACTCCTTTCCTGGTCAGGTGTTTCTATCCTCCATAGGTATCATAGAAGTCAGATTGAAAACATTTCTTGGCTCATTCTTGGCTCTCAAACTCTACTGGCCCAGAAACTCTCTTCTTCTCAGTTTCTGCTGCATCCACAATGTGGGGAGAAAGATAAACTCTCTGTGGCAAGGGCTGGGAAGACAATCCTACATGCTGATGCAGTCCTTCCAAAGAAGGACTTCCCATGTCCCTTTCCGATGAATGTCACTCTCACTACATGAAACGAGTGCTTATAATGGCAGAGTTAGCCGGCCTCCATGCTGCAGATCTGATGATGAAAACAGCTGTCCAATCATGGGCTGTAAATTCTTAGCCTCTCTTGGAGCAACTCCACTAGCATTGCTAGCAAAACATGAGAGACAGTGGTATGCAATACTTCTAAGTCATGGAGCTTAATAATGTTCTTTCTTCCCATCTACCAGTTAAATGTGGAGTTTTCTACAACCCTAGATGAGAATACAAAGGCAGTGTGAACTGAGACAACAGAAAGAGGGGATGGGACATTTTTTGTTTCAACACCTAGTGAATGGCTGTGCAATCGTGTGCACTGTGCTTGCCTAGCTGACTCCAGGGACAAGGAAAGTGAAGAAGAGAATATTTTACTTGCCACAAGTCATGTATATCATTGGCGAGTGGCTGAAGAAAACAGAGACTGTGAAGGCTCTTTCTCTGTGTCTCTCTCTGTCTGTCGTCTGTCTCTCTGTCTCTCTCTCTCTCTCTCTGGTGTGTGTGTGTGTGTGTGTGTGTGTGTGTGTGTGTGTGTGTGTGTGTGTGTGTGGTTGGGAATAGTTGTGGTTATTAATCTAAAGGGATGGATTCCTCAACGGTTCGGAGTCTTAGAAAGTCAATTTCCTCTGATGGCTGGATCATCTTTCTAAATCTCAAGTCTACGTAGCTAATGGCGTGGCATCGCCTTTGGTTCACTACTGTACCATAGGAAAACACACAGTAACGAGCAAAGGAATGTTAACTCCATGATAAATTTTAACTCCATGATCTTTAAGTCAATTTCCATTGTAAGATTTAACCCCCCTTTTTGTGTCTGCCAGCAGAAAAGGCACTGTCTTTGCAACACTGTTTCCCAACTTTGCAATGGACCTCAGTGAGGTCCTGGTAAAAGGCGGATCCTACATAACGTCTCCTAACATCCTCCTGGTTTTAGTAGCTTACCTCTCAGCATGTCAAAAATAATCCCATCTATTTTCTCTTTTAATCCAATAATTCTGGGAAATGTCTGTTCCACCTTTCATGGGTTAACAATCTGAGAGGTTAAGTTGAAATGACTCACCACGTCATTCAGTGGTAACATTAGAGTGAGATTGTCGATCTCATGAGTCCTACAACAGACTTCTCTTCTTACTCATAATTCTAGAAAAGGAGCAGAGAAAGAAGGAAGGGCACAGTCTTTACTGAATGTGTACAGAACTAAGTGCTACTAATCATAACCACGCTGTGAAATTAGGCACTATGGTCAGTCACTTTGAAAGCAAGAATCAAGAATAGGTGACTTGAGGGTTAAGGTCACATGGTTCAAAAGTTTCAGACATTGAAAGCTCATTTGTCTCCTCTTAGCCAATAGAATCTTCAGCTACTATTCCACTACCAGGCAGGAAAAAGCAACATGGGCTTGGAAGGTTATGAAAGACTTTTTAACAGGGAACCAGGATCTGAACTAGGGGCTGGTAGTCTGGGGCCCAGGGGTCTCCTCTCAAATGTATGCCATTAAGTGTTTCTAAGGAGCATCCTTCAGATCTATTTTCATATCCTTTAACAAGACTGAAGGACCCTGAGAAATTGACTAAGGGAATGTGGGTATGGTGTGAAGGGGTAAACTAATGCATCTACCCACATCTTTCTGGGGAACCCTCATGAGTAAGAGACTCTATAAAGGGAAAGAAATCATGGTAAGACAGAAGTTGGCAATTTGCAGAAACAGAGCAGTCAGCCAGGACTGTCTTTGATGGTTTTGAGGAAAAGTTTTCTGAACTTTGACAACCACAGAGTAGACCCTTAAGGTGGCAAAACTAGAGCATCCATGTGGACATCAAGCCTAGCATTTTGGTAGAGTTTTTAGTGCCCCTCTCCACAGCCATGTTTTTCACGGTCCTTAACCCCTGCTGCTCTTTCTCCCTCGGAATTCTTATTTCCACTGAGGCCCTGTCTAGTTTTCTCTGAACACTGATTTAATCCCCCATCTGATTCTTCCCTAGACATTTTAATCTTCAACACTTCCCAAAAGGAGAGAACAATTGAATTGGGTAGGCGTGACCTGTCTTCAGTCGTAACCTGTGCCCCGACCCCTGCTTCTCTAGACAAGCCTACCATTCCTATAACTTATTCTCTTCTCCATCAGACTTAGGGCTCTTCTCTCAAATACTGTACCCCATCCATTCTGGTTAAGCGACACTAACTACATTGTAAGTAATAGCCCGCCCTCAGCGATGTCGCTAAAGGGTTTGTCGGTGCCTGCGTTATGAATGGGCCTGTCCTCGGCTGCAGTCATACTGCTCTGGGCTGAGAGCTCATCCCATCTTGCAAGGTCAGACCTCATTGAGTTTTGGGCAGTGGGGAAATCTCATAGGGGAACCTGAGATGTGGCTGTGTAGGTACCCCATAGCTGATTCACTCTTCCAACAAGGAACTGTCCTTTTCTTATCCCTGCTTGAAGGCAGGAATCGGCTGGTAGAAAGAATCTTTGTGGAGTTTGGGATAAATCCTCCCTGCTGACACACCCTGATCTCAGACAGTGTGTACAGGGCAGCACATTAAAATGTCTCTACCTACAAGCATCTGTAAGCTCAGCTCAATTTCTTATGCCCATCTAGCTTAGTAAAGCATAGGACATGCATGCCACAGTGGCTAGAAAGTGCTTGTTAATTATTGTCACAGAAAAGTGATCTCATCTACTGAATGTCAGAGACTAAGTTCTAAGTACCTACCTCAGGGCATTTCATTCTACGGAAGCCCCTAGCAAGCTTATACATTAGGTACTCTGTCCTAGTGTTGGGAGTGGAGGGAAGAATGGGCCCTGGAATTTCTTCATCCCAAACTCTCATAGCTACTAAGAGATGAAATGCACAGTTGAAACACTCTCACTACAGAACTCAGTCCTTAAAGCACTTCAATAAGTGACTTCTGCACCGTTAGTTCCCAATAGTGTCTTGTTTGATCCTAAAGTCTGATGCAGGTGCTCTATGCACCTGTATTTTTGCACGCACCTGTCTGCATGCATACACACACACGTGTGTGTGTGTGTGTGTGTGTGTGTGTGTGTGTGTGTGTGTGTGTGTGTGTATACATATATGCCCAATGAGGAGGGCAGTTCTGAAGTAGCTAGACCAATATAAAGTGTGAAATAACCCTCCCTGGCTTCACTTCATTAACCTCCTGACTCAGCCATGCACTACAAGGCAAAGAGACCTCCATGGCCTCAGATCACCATGCCTGTCACAATGTCCCATCTTCATGCCTTTCTTTACTTCAAGATAGACACAGATAAATCAGGAAATAGGCAAAAATGACATTTGGATAGAAAAGAAATTACTCAGGCTGAAGCTAACAGCAGAGCTCCTGTAGTCCCTAGAGACAAGACAGACTTGGACAGTGCTCTGTATGGTGAAAGGAAGCATCAGGCCTGCCCTGCCGGAGGGATGGAAAAACCAAAGAGTTGCTCTGCATTCTGCCCACGAGGTTTTAGTTCAGTGAAGTAGCCTCAGTAGGAAGAATCAAAAAAGCAGAAATGATAACAAAGAAAAAGAAAAAAATTGTTTATCAGGATAAAGAGAGACCATCTATTGCCGTGAAGAGGGAAAGCTCAGAGAGGGTCATAGTGCTGGGGCAGCCAAAGAACTTCCAACAACAAGCTGCTGTTCACATAAAGTTCTCTGTCATGTGCTCCTCCTCTGCCTTGCAAAACCACTTCACAAATGGCCTTTGATGGTGGTTTTGTGGAAACTCTTCAACTGAACAACAAAGAGAAGCATCTCTGCTGAGATCGGAACGGCAGAAGTATGGGCACTGAGAGACAACTCTGCAGTTGCTGGGAGAAGGGGCTGTGCACAAAACCAGCAGCCCAAAGATGGCAGAGGGAAAGGGGGAGGTAGCAAGAGAGTAGTATCTATGTAGGAACAGTCCCCCAACACATACAAACACACATACACCCCGCACAGACAAATACACCCACTGTCACATACAGACAGATACACACATGCAGACCACTCACATGCAAATGCACACACATGTGGCACACTCACATATATACCCAAAACACACCTCTACCCATGGTAAGTAGCCTCATTTTGTTCCTGAATTTTCATCAGAATCACAAGTGGCTTTGAGGATATCTGTGCTCATGAAGAAGGGCATAGGGCTGTCAAAATGACATAGTGGGCAATGGAAAGACCAAATGAAAGATAACATTTTAAGACACAGAGATGAGACTTGGTAGAGGAAGTGACAGCCAAGCAGAATGACGAGGTAAGAATTAACCAGGCAAAAGGAGAGGAGGAACTAGACAAGTCCCTGAAAGAGGAAGCCACCAAGGCCACAACACAAATTCACACTGAACAGAAGCCTCAGTAGGATATAACGTGTTTGGTATATATTTGGGAAAGGGAAAAAGAGATAAGCTCAGATTACAGAGAAGCCTAGATTAATCCAAACATACCTGATGTCTCGCATGTAATATGTCCTTCCCCTGCCCTTTTTTCTGTGTCTCATTTAACTACTGCCACACAGTGAATTATTCCAAACCCAATGACTTCAAAAAGTGTTGAAATTACTCACTAGTTTGCTGGCAGGTTCTGAAGGTGTGGACCACACATGGCCAACTTCTTAGGGTTCCCTAATGTGACTGTAGTCATCTAGTGGATGGTCAACTGTTTCAGGTTGCCGCAGACCCACACCTAGTGATTGGCTATGGCAATTTTGTGGTTACAGAATAATGGGACCACATATTTCCCATCACCCAACAGGCTTTCCACAAAGAAACACCTTCTCCTAGAGGAAGAGAGAGCAGAGCACATAAACTCTTAACTTGTAGACTTGGAACAGATTAATGACTGGTTTTGTTGCATTTTATTGGCTAAAATGAGTTTTGAAGTATCTGTTCAGATTTAAGGTCTTGAGAAACAGATTCCTCTTCAAGTTGGGAGAAAGAAAAGAAAATCACAGTACAAAAGGCATGGATACAAGGAGGCAAGAATATATGTATTAATTGTGTGTGTGTGTGTGTGTGTGTGTGTGTGTGTGTGTATACATGTGTATGTGCACATGCATGTGAGCCTGCGTGTGTGCATCATCCAACCAACTCCACTCTTAAAGCCTTCATTTCTTCCACGAATTAGACTCATGGTCTGGAAATGACAGGAGGCTCAGGAACTTCCAGGAGAAGAAGCAATCCTGACCATAATTCCTGCTCAGCAACCAGCCATGGGCAAGATCCAGTCCCCTGGTTCTAATTGCTCTGCCCAGGCTTCACATGCCATTGATTTCCTATTTTCCATCCTCTGACTCGCCAATGTTGTTTTCTTTCACACCACAAACTGCCAGTTGCTCTGTGTATCCCTCAGGCCTTTGTGGACATTTCCTTTTACATGAGCACACTAAGAAGCTACCATGCTCCCCAGAACAGCCAAAGCGACCGTCGAGGCAGAGCCAGTGATCACAGACCCTGTAAGGGACAGGAAGAAGGGATTTCCAAAAAGCTGGTGTATGCAATTTCTACTGAAAGACAGAATGTTGCCTCTGTGGCCTCCCCCGGGCCTCATCCCTTGTTCACAGGCCTTGAGATAAAGCTTGTCAGCACCTGGCCAAAAGACCTCTTGGGCTCACATAACCACAACATTCTTCAAAGCAGACATGGATAATATGTGCAGCTGGTGTCCCTTCAGACACCATGTCCTGTCTGGGCTCTGCTTAAAAAATAATGGAAGAAAAAGCAAAGAACAATACAAACAGAAAATGGTGCCTTGGAGGACAGAGCAAGAACAGGACAAACACTTAGAAGGAAAAAAAATAAGAGCAAGGCTAGAGAGAATTAGACATTGGCTTCATGCTTTAGAAGAATCAGTACTGGTCAGAAGGGGCTGCCTTGTCACTTTTCTGAGGAAAGAGCAAGCAGGCGTCAGGTTAGCTGGATGAAGAACTTTCTACGTACAAAAGACACAGCAAATAGGACATATTACATGGGGCTAGGTCCAACCCTCCCTTGGGGCTTTCGATGGTTAGTCTCTACTGTCAATATGTCCGAATTGAAGTCACCAAGAAACACACTGCTGGGTGCCATTGTGATGGTGTTTTCAGAGAGGTTTAACTGAGAACGTGAGCAGCACCAGCCCATGGGTTGGAATTCTGGAATAGATAAAAAGCAGGAGACAGGTGGAACACAGCACTCATCTCTTCCTCTTTCCTGACAGGGATGCTATGTGGCAGCTGCCACACATCCTGACACACTATTTTCTATGTCTCTTCTTCAAGTAGGAACCAAAATAAATCCTCACTTCCAGTGATGGTTGGTTAATTTTCAACTAGACACAGTCTGGAGTCACCTAAGGAGAGTCTCAATAGGGCTTGTCTAAATCAGTTTGGCCAGTGGACATGTCTGTGGAGGGTTATCTTGATTGTCTTAATGGACACGAGGCAACCCATCCTAAACATGGTGGCATCTTCTTGTAGCAGCCCATATGAAGGACATGAGAAGAGAAATCTTTTATTTCTGGCTGGCTTGACTTTCACTCTTACTAGTGAGTTCATCTACTCTGTTGCTGCTGCAGCTGATTCCTTTGGTGCTATCAGAACTAACTTCCAACTTGCAATGCTGACTTAGGACTAGGAGATCCCCAGGCATCCTCATATTCTTTGTGTCAAATTGGAGATGCTGAGGCCCCAGGATCATGGATAGAGTACTTACTGAATTCTAAGCTTCTTTCATATGAGATATTGTGGAAGCACTCTGACCATACTGTGTAAGCTAATCTAATAAATAAATCCTCTTTTAACGTATTTCATGTATCTGTTCCTCTAGAGCATCCTGATGTGCTGTGCTAACTTGTTGGCTGTTTTGACACAGGGAGAAGAAAAGCATCTGATGTACAGAGCTTTGAGTATTAGGAGAGTCAAAGGTGAAGTACATAAAGGAATAAAAGATTGAGGACAGCCTTTCTCTGTGCATCCACGTTTTCTGATCATGACCTTAATTGCCATGAACTCTTCAACAAAGAAAAGTATCTACATGAACCTTTCCAGTGGTCTCAGGACTTGAGCTAAGAAACCCTTGTGTAAACAGAAGGAAGATAAAATCCAGGCAGAAGGAGCTGCAGGATCAGAGGAGAGAGGATGGCCAACCCACTCAATACCTACGGCGGGATCTCTGCAGCTCTGAGAAAACTGGCAGGACTGACTCATGGGAAGGAGAAAGAACAACAACTGCATGACCTTTCCCGAGGGAAGACGAACAAATGTCTATTCAACTCAGATTAAGGGGGATGAAAAGAATACTCACAATTTTGGCTAACTTTAGCTTACTAAACCAATGACTTCACTGGGGTTCCTTGAAAGAATTCGGGTGAGAGGTAACTAGCAAGAATGGATACTCAGATATCAGCTGCATTGCCCTGCGAAGATGGGCTTGCCGACAGCTTCACCAAAGAGTTTTACATGCCTCCTTTCTCCCTCTAGCAGGGGATACTTTGATTAGGAGGAAAGAGCAATACAACAGCCATGAATCAGCATCATTTGTGGACCATTAAAGAAATTACTTTTGGAGATTGCTTTTAAGATTTAATAGCAGGCCCATCTTCAGAGAGGTGGGGACAAGAGGGACAGCCTGGCCTATGAAGGCTCCTTCAACTTGCTAATTCTCTCCTCTCTCTTCTAATGACTTTTTAACTTTCTTGGCTTTGGTCATAATGTCCCCCTAAGCACATGTTAGCCATAAAATTCCACATTTTGATTCTGGGAGGTGACCTGGAGGCAGTGCCTTACCTTGGAGTAGAAAGATTGTCCTTCATCTGAAATATTGACTGGAGGACGTTACCTTTAAGGATCTTACACATTCTTGGAACTCAATGACTGGACGGATAAATGGAAACAGACAGATAATTAAAGCCCGAATTGGTAATGGAAGGAAAGATGGACTGAAAGAAAGAGCAAATGATAAAATAAGCACTGTAATAGATTATTAATTAGAGTAGCGGGCACATGAATTATAGATTAAGTACAGTGATGGAACCTAACATGGGAAAAGAGAAATCATAAAAATGTAGATAACAAAATATTTGTGCAATAAGATTACATTTTGAAAGCATTTGAATGTAATATTTTAATCTTTAATATTATTTGAGAATTTCTTACATGAATACAACATATTTTGCTTCATCCTACCCCATCCTAACTTCATCTCATATATACACACATATATGTTTGCATTTGTGTGTGTGTGTCCTACTTAGTCCAATTTATACTGCCCTTATACTCTTGGCTGTGGCACCATCCAATGAATTTTGGTCCAACTACCAGGGTCCACATCCCTAAAGAAAACTGACTATCCTGTCCCTAGCAACAAGCAATGGCCAATAGCTCCTCAGCTAGAGGACCTCTGAACCTGTCCCTTTCCATAGCTCCACTCCATGCTTTCTGGCTTGATCCTGTACAGATATTCTGCAAACAACCACATTTGCTGCAAATTCATGAATGTCTTCTCATGTCCAGAAGACAGTGTTTCATGCTGGTCATTCCCAACCATTGGCTCTTACATTCTTCGGTCTCCCACATTTGCATATTCCTTGAGCCCTTGGGGGGAAAGGGATAACTCTATACCAGTTCTGAGTGCCCTGCCATTAACCACCATCAACGGCATAAAGGAGCTGCTCTGATGAAGACTGGGGGCTGTACTAATCTAGGATAGAGAGATATGTGTTTAGAGGGCAGTTTGATATTATTTAACAAAATAATAGTAGCAGGACTGTAATAAACTCAGGCTATGGGTTCTTAGCCAGATTTGCAGCACCAGGTATATAGTGGGCCTTAAATCAAATCAGAAAGCAGTAGTACACTCATGAGCATAGCTTACCAGAGTGGTTGTTATTGTATAATGTCCAGTACTCAGAAATCTAGCCAACAGGGGAAAAAACTTCCCATCCAGTACCAGCTTGTTTTTCCAAGTCTTCTGGCCAAATTATTATCTTCAGCAATAAGTCTTAGCATCAACTTCTGGATGGATAGTCTAGAGCAATGATAATAACTTGTATTTTTAGGAGGACTCTGGAACACCCTTGCTCAACAATTCATGGGGAGGTAGCCCATTCCTGGTACTTTTAAGGCTGGAATTCCAATGCTGTCTTGCTACAAACCTATCATATAATTATACAACATCTCCCTACCACACACATAGGGGCAGCCAACCCTACCCTATCTCTAAACTCCTGTACTCTTTCTTTCCACCCTAAAATAATTTAGAGACAAGGGTCAAGTTTTAATTCTATCAGTCCCACTAATGCTTTATGGCCCTTGCTACGTCTCCTCAGTCCTTATAGCCTTAATAACTGTGTGAGTGAGAGGTGGATACCTCAGAGAACCTCTAGAGGCCTCCATGGTGTCACCAGCATCAACTTTATTATTAAAAACCAGAGCAGATATGCAGAAGAGCACAAGAACGGTGCTTTTCAAGTATTCATGATGTTCAGACCTGACACTAGTGTACCAGTCACAGGATGCCATGTTCCTCCTGTAAGCAGGAGGAAAGTTAGCAGGAGGAGCGAGGAGCCTGCTCTACGCTTGTCACAGGCCTGGGGGCTTCCATGCAGCCTTCCCTGAGCTGGAGGAAGAGGATGTGCCTCTGCCATTGCCTCCAGTCTGCCCTCTCCATGTGACTGGTGTAAAGTTGTACATTTTGCAGCTGAAGACAGTGGGCTCCCCAGGATAATAGCAGCTGTTCAAGTGCATATTAGCACTCGAGATGCTTGATAAGAGGAATTAGAGTACCACCCGGTTTCTTTATTTTTTATTTTTTGCCTGGCTGAATCAATAATTAAGTGTATTCTAATAGCACAGTTTTGCTCGGGATTCTCATTTGGCTCAGGCATTAGGCCTAAATTAAATATTTAGTTGACAGGATACAGTTAGGAAGCAAAACCACATTTCTGTCTATACACTTTAATTTTTCTAATGATGAGAAACCACAGTCTGTCTTCCAACCCTGGCTGCTGTGACTTGCCTGTCACTCCCTTTTCCAGAGACAAGAGAAAAATCCTTCTTACCCCAACAAGAAAAACGAGAATGTCAGATCCTGGTGACCACCACCCGATGGGGCCCGGAGCAATGAGAAAAATCCTACTTCTGACCCATTTCATCCTAATATGAACAGACTCATTACAAAAGCATGTTGAAGTCTTTGCTTTAGGCAATGGGAAAAGAGGCTGTAGCCAAGATGGAGAATACCAGGTGATGATTAGGAATCGTTAACAGCTTGGGACACAAAGACATGTGTGCACATAATGAGGGATCAGACTAGTATACACAATATCAGACATGTCAGATATATTGGCATTCCAAGGGGAGTTCATATAGCTCTTGACCTAGGAGTCCATTTGCTCTAGGGATGACCATCCTGGGATGGAGACTCAGAGATTGAGCTGAGGAGTTCAGAAGGCCCAGGAGATTAAGGCTAATGGACAAGTGATGACTTGGGACAAGTTCACAGTGCTAATTTAATCCCTGTCCTACTGTGACATCTGAAAAGCCCCATCATTATTTTCTCAGTTGTTGCTAAAACATCATGATCTCAAAGGGACTATGGAACACTGGGTTCTAATCCCAGCACGTAGAGCTACTGAATAATTACTTCCAGCACATTCCTCTCTCGGGGCAATCTTCCCTTACTTTGGAGGCCCCAACCTAACCTACAGCATTCCACACTGCTTTCTTCCTTTTCAGGAGGCAAGACTATGAGCTACTTTCAGGTTCTGATGGGACATGCTATCCAATGGTGTTCCATGTCTAATCTAAGTCCACTCACAGACGGCAGAGTGTTGCTTAAGAAGTTATGGCTCTGCACCTTCTGCTGGCCTTAGTCTCCCATGCCTTGTCCACCTTTTTCTGCTCATTGTTGGCAGAAAGAACACAAGAGCTGTGTATATCACCATCACTGATCCAGTGACCCATGCCATATCTCCTTCCCTATGTGTGTCTGGGGTATAACCCAAGTTTTGAGTAACATGGGATCCAGGAGACAGAAAAAGAGAGACTGAAGTCATACACACAGGCATACAATGAGATTTTTATTTCATACAGTGCTGCATTTTGATTCTCATAGAGACCCTAGAAAGTGAATAAAGCAGTTGGATCTATGCCTGACTCAGACACACCAGCTGGGACCCAAGATGATTAAGTGCATTGTTGGGGATGATGCCATGACATCTTTAGACTACGAGCTGCCTCTCTACTCATAGAAAAAACTAGGAGTGACTCCCTGTAGAGTTTTCCAGTGCTTAGTGATAGTAAATCTCTGTGGTTAACTTGAGTAAGTTGGAATCACCGAAGAGACACACCTGTGCTCATGTTTTTGAGGGTGTTTCCAAAGAGGTTTAACTAAGGAGGGAAGATGGAGTTCGAATGTGCTCACTACCATCCTATAGGTCTTGGGGTCATTCAGTGAATAAAAAAAGAAAATGAAAAACAGTGGAAGGCAGGTAAACATCAGTATCCATTTCTATATGCTTCCAGACCATGGATGCAATATGACTTCAGATCTGTCTTAGCCTTGATGGGCTGAGCTCCTCTGAACTATGAGTTCTTTACTTCAGTTGCTTTTTGTCAGGTATTTGGTTATAGCAGTAAGAAAAGTAATTAATTTAGAAAATTGATATCAGTAGTAGAATTCTTATTGTCACTATCTGACCATATAGTTTGTAGGCATTTGGAACTCATTTG
The DNA here is from genome assembly GCF_963924665.1 of Micromys minutus. Lineage (NCBI taxonomy): Eukaryota > Metazoa > Chordata > Mammalia > Rodentia > Muridae > Micromys > Micromys minutus. The sequence continues at coordinate 40,254,899 of NC_137985.1, forward strand.
GGGGAGGCATTTGCAAGATTACAGCTGGAGAAGCCTAGGGTAGGACCACGAAAGCTTAATGGGAATTCTGATGGAAGCTCAGAAGATCAGAATGCCAAGAGAAGTGTGAAGTGTAGAGGCCTGCCTTCATAACACTTCAAATAAAAACAAGGATTCTGTAGGGAACTGGGCTACGAGCCATTCTGTGTTATATTTTGGCAATGGATCTAACTCTTCTCTGCCTGTATCCTAAAAATTGTGGGAAGCTGAATTCCAAAGTAACGAGTTGAGAAAACGTCAAGACAGCATAACATTGAGCCTTTGGCGGGGCTATTGCTCACCGCATTTACTGAGGTTTATAATCATTTAAAACAGGAAGATAGAACAAATGTGCAAGTTATCACAAAAAAGTCTGAGCAGGTTTGAAGTTGTGGACAAGATGGGTGCAGAGAAGCCTTCCACTTTACACTGGGGCAGTATGAAAGATACCTCGAAGGCCACATCCCCCTGCCAAGGACCCCAACTTCTAAAATCCCAACTCATTTGAAAAGTAAGAGACTAAACTGAGAACCACTGGAAGGGTTTCCCGCATAGACACAGCTGGTCAGGGAAATGTTTTTGAGGTTTAGCCAGCACAGCTATGGTAGAAGAGGACAGGACCACATCTTAATCCAACAGCAGACCTTGGCAAGAGTCATCTGCAAAAGTGTTGGTTTTGCAGGCATACAAAATACAAGGATTATGGGACCATGGAGGTTTGCACCAAGGTTCCAGAAGGCCACTGAAACTGGAGAATGGGTGACATGTTTAGATCCCTGAAAGAGTCTCCAAAGGAAAATCGTGTAAAACTGTTTTGAAGGTGAGTCTTAGGTTTCAGTAGAGATCTCAGGATTTTGAAAACAATGGAGCCTTGGGAAATCCACCATGGAAAGTTTTAACATGGATTGGAGCTGGCCCAAGAGAAAGTATGCATCACTACAGATGGAAGAACTAGAGGAGGGTGACTAGCTACGCTGGATATAGAGCTGCAAGGACTGGTGTGTTTCCTGCTAGTTCTCAGACCTGCCTTGTTCTGCCTTTTCCTTGCTATCTACCACACCTTCCCTTTTGAAGTAGAAATGACTGCCCAGTACCACTGCACATTAGAACTAGATAACTTGTAGTTTGGCTTACACAGGAGCTAAAGGTTAAGAGATCGTGTTGAGTCTCAGAAGAGACTTGACACTTTTGGACATTTTGGGGACTCTTAAGACGTTTAAGATCCTTGAAGATGGACTGAGTACATTTGCATTGTGAAATAAACATGTGGAGGAAATGGCACAGTTAAAAATGAAGTGTTTGAAGGTCTAGTCACACTAAAGGTGTATACGTGATAGTTGGTCTTCACTGTAAACTTAATTGGACTTAGAACAGAGGAAACACACCTATGGGATCCTCTCCGAAAGTGTTTTAGGACAGGCTCAACTGAGGGGAGGGAAGAAGACATACCCTTCAGGTGATTAGTACCCTTTTATGGGCTTGGGTATGAGCTGAATAAGAGAAAAATGGAGAAGGTCAGATGATTACTAGCATTCATGTCTATTTCCCTCCAAACTGCAGATTCAAAGTGATCACCGGTCTCATGCTCCTGCTGCCATACCTTCCCCAACAATGATGGACTGTCTTCATCTGAACTGTGAGCCAAAATAAACCTGTCTTCCTTGAGTAGCTTTTTGCAGTTATTTGGATACAGTGATGAGAACATAATCGTTACAGCTTATCAAAATGTATTCCAGGATATGAGTACTGTAAGATCCAAACACCATGACTTTTGTACAATTCTCAAAGAGTATCTCCTGAAGACTCCACATCTGTCATCCCACCCCCTGAAGCATTGTTTATGCAAGCTTTTGCTTTTGACCTGAAGAAAGCATAGTCCCCAATACTGAAATTATCTTTTACAGAAAGTGTTGGTTAGCACAATACACCTGGACCGTCTTCATTCCTATATCTGTTCCCATGACAAAGTAGTGATGTTCCAACTTGGTAATGTTGGGGATAGAACTGTCTCTGGGAAGCACAGCCTCACCCTCTAGCTTCTTGTTTGTGGGTAAGCTTGTCTGCAGGAGCCAGGGCTCCCCCTGTGACACCAGACTTCAGATAAGCTTAAGAGAAAGAAACTTGGCCCTTCAATCAAACAGAGAAGCTGCTGTGATCTACCAAGACTCAGAAGCAAATCTTTGCAACTTCAGCTCAGAAACTGTAAGCCACATCACAATTTACATTATTTTCTCAAACTAATGCATAGTTAAAGAAACAGCATTGACCTCTCTCTTCTCTGCTGGAAGGGAAAGAGATAAAGAAAGGAGATAGGATAAAGATGAGAGAGGGAAGGAAGGGGAAACAGGGTTGTATGGATTCTTGTCTCTGTCTGCTGTCCACAACCCACAGCTCAGCTGAGGCCCATTAACCAGCAGTTCTGTCAGTCACAGTTATTAGTGGTTATGTTTCTTCTGACACCACATCTTCCCCCTGACTTTAAATACATGTCATAGTTAAACCCACTGGGATAAATGGTCTGATGTACAACCACCTTCTCTGTCCTATCTGGAAATGCCCCCACTAAGTCTAATGGAAGAACACCATGCATCAGATAAAGGCCCAGTACAAGGACTCACTGGGTTTTGGGTCAATTCCAGATAGAAAGAGGACAGAGCCCTGTTCAGCACAGGGAATGGAGCACAAAATGCTTCTGTAAACTGAATGCCATGAAATGAAAACATGATGTTCTCCAACCCACCTGCCTCCTTGGCCTTTCCCATGGCACATCTGCAGCAGAGCACTGTTGGGTTTATCTTTCCCATGGCTCTGGTGCCAGAGACATGGGTTCAAGTCTCAGCTCCATTTTTTTCCGCCAACTGTGATTTTGGTATCAGAACAATGGTTCCCTGTCACCTCATTTTCCTCTCATGGAACAGTGGGAATTGCAGCCACATACTGGTATTTTAATGATTTCATATTCAGTTTTTTTTGTTGCCTTTTGCTTTCTTAGAAATTAATTTATCTTATTGTCACAACTGTTCTATTTATTGTGCTTTAAAAATTATTTTGGCCGGCATAGTTTTAACTTTCAAAAAAATTTTTCTTGTTTCTTCATTATTTTTTTTTTTTTTTTTGAGGAAGTTATACCATGTCATTCTTATGTCTTAAATGAGTGAGGATCTCCATTTATTTCTCCAGAGCCTTTGCAATGGTTTCTCTCCTCTGCCATTTTCTTTCTTCTGTGTTTTCCTGTTAGTTTGGACAATGCTTTTTGTGCTTTTCTGAAATGTTTAGTGAATCGCTGGAACAAAGAGCCAAGATTTACCTGGAAGCTTCACGTGGCGTCTTATCAGCCGATGGCCACTGAGGGATGCTCAGCCGTGGTCATCCTTGCCTGTCGGCACATAAACCTTGTCTCTCTGATTCTCTTCTCCAGAAACAACCCTGTGACCTCCTGCTGGGGGACAGAAGCCTGGCTGATAGGTTGAGTAACCACAGCAATGGGAAAAGCCAGAATGAAAGATGTCTTTTTCCTAATAGATACCCTTTCCTTCACCATTACCTGAATCTTGTCTCCCAGAATATAGCCCTTACCTCACCTAAAGTCTCCAGAGAAACAAACCTTCCTCTTAGGTTAGGAAAGGTGTGGTTGTTTGATCATTCAGCATGGAAAAGAAGATACGGACCAATAGATTTCCTACTGGTCTTTATATTATAGCCTCGATGTATAGCCCTGACTGGCCTGGAATTTGATATGTAAACTAAGATGGCCTTGAACTTAAAGATCCTAATGTCTCTGTCTCTCCAGTGGTGAGATTAAAGGTATGTACCACCTAGCCTAACTACCTAATCAGTCACTGAAGATGCCAGTACTACCATCTCCTGAAGCCTTCCAGGGCCTGCCCCTCTCTCCTTCTATGGTGTGCACACTTTCCACTATTTTTCAATCCATTGCATCCTGAACACCCTGATCTTCTTCCCATCCTCCAAAGAACTCTTGATAGTTTCTATCCTTTACTGTCTATAGCTCTAGTCCCTGTGACCTCACAGATTTACTCCTTAATGGCTATTGGAGTGTGGTAGGAAGGGGGTCAGAAGACAAATAGGCCACTCCCATCTAGATTAATGTAATCAGTACCGTTTTAAAGACCACCAAGATACCTGGCACATCACAGGCAATAGATAAATGTTAGTCTCCATTTGCCTTCACACCTTTCTTTGCCTTGCCAAGTCGTGCTGTTCTCTGCATCTGTGGCTACCTGCGGGTTATTTGAAAGATTTAGTATTCTTCCCTGAGACCCAGAGTGCCCCTTATGAGTTCCAGAGTTCTCATCAAAAAAATTTACCTCAATGGTGCCAAAATAGAATGGAGTCTAGAAAATTAAGTGCTTGGCTCCAAGTCTCAATCCTCTGTGCTAAGATAACACATGTTATTATTATTTATTTATTTATTGCTCTTGCAGTGATCCCACTGAGAAAAGACTTTTGGGTACTGAGCCTAGACACTTCAACTCATTTCTTAGAAAGGCAGACCCAGACTTCTCTTTGTCTATAGTCTGATGCCCACAAAAACGTTGATGATATTATTTATTAATCTCTTGAGTTTTATTTTCTATGGCCTCCATTAGAAACAGTGCTAGAGAATGTTTCTGTCTTATGGATTCCTGATGTGGCAACCTTTGAAGCAATATCTGGTAATTAGACGACATTGCGAGTATATCGTTTGAATGACTGAGCGAATGATTAAAATCAGTAATAGAAAGAAAACTCATGCCCATGCTGTACAAACATGAGTGGCAAAATGAGGGTTCTGGATTGTGCTTTGTACCAAAGCAACCAGAAGCTCCCAGAGTCATTTTAGATAATGGTGGGATCTTTTGGTTGAAAGGTGGGATTATTAGGTGTAAGTTGGGTCATTAGGATGAAGGTTGGGTCACTTGGATGAAGGGTGGAGTTATTAGGATGAAGGCTAGGACATTAAAATGAATGGTGGGATCTCTAGAAGGGTGAGATTACTATGATGAAGAGTAAGTCACTGGGGTGAAGGGTAGGATCATTAGAATTAAGGGTTGGTTGTTGGGGTGAAGGGTGGAGTCATTGTAATAAAGAGTGGGCCCACAGGGATGAAGGCTAGGCCATTGGAACAAAGGACAAATCATTATAATGAAGGGTGGGATTACTGGAAAGAAGGGTGTGCCTCTATGATAAAGGATGGGTCACTTGGGTGAAGGGTGGGGTCATTAGGATGAAGGATGGGTCACTGGAGGTAAGCAGGGGTCATTAGTATGAAGAGTGGGATCACTGGCATGAAAGGTGGGGTCAGGAGGATTATCTTTCAGAAGAAATAGCACAGCAGTTCTGAGTGTGGCAGGAACTGAACGAGAGATGCTGAGAGTCTACTGTGGGAACAAACCTTACTAAGAGATGACCAGTAAAGTGTCCCCAAGCTGCTTGGCAAGTCCAGTAAGCAAGACACCTTTTCTCATGTTCCTCATACCCTGCTATGTGATTGCCCTCCCAGGAATGGGCTGGAGCCAGCAACTTCCTTCACTAGATGTTTTCTTCCATAGCTGCTGCCTCCACTTGCTTTCTGCTCAAAAGGACATGGCAATTGTCAGATTCGTGGTTTCTTTCTTCCTTCACTCTTTTTAAACTTTCAGTTTTTGAGTAGTAGCCATGAAAGTTGCTTCTCACTTCCTGAGGGGAATGAAGAGCCAACAGTTGAGTTAAGGCGAGCCGAGGGGAACCGCTGTGCAGATTTCCTCATCATTAATAAGTTTTCCTGACAGCAGAAGGAAGTCTTTCCAGTCAATGCTTTGTAGTCAATTCTTGATCGCTGTCCTCCCGTTGTTAATATTGTTGTTAAACTCCTGATGCCTCACTGAGTGGAAAGCTAATTATAATAATTAACAGAGAACTCCTGAACTTGTCAAACTGGTAATTATAAACCGCAGGGACTTTTATCATTAATAGATAGCATGGAAAGTGAAGGCACAGGGGTGCTGGCAGGGACAGGCATACAGGAGACGTTCCGGTTCAGAGCCAAATCCAAGTATCACCAGGACACGAGAACATGGCTTCCTTTGGCTCTGTGCCCAACACTGTTGCCTCTGCCTTCCAGAAAACTAGCCTTAAGCTTCCTGACACACCTGCCTTCTCCCTGATACACATATACACACACTTTTTCACTTTACTTACAAAGAATTTGTTTCAATATTAGTTCAACGGTATTTCATTAAACATCTACTAAGTACTAGAACTTACTTTAGAAACCAGGGATAAGATTGTGAATATGATAGCATACCCTGGCTATGTGGGACCTCTGATGCTGCAACCCCTTATTTTGTTTTTACTTTCTGTGTATGTTTCTGTGATCATATCCTAGAAACATATCATGTCATGGGATCTCCACTGTCTTCTAGTAGTCCTAGAGTTTTGGGTCTTGTGTTTATGTCTGTAATTCATGCTGAGTATGGTGGTAGGTGGTTTGTTTTCCCCTTTCTGTGTATGGAAATTGTTGAGCCCAGGAGTAGAGGGTACCATAGAGGCAAGAGTGAGTGGGAAAACAGATATTGGTCACCACGTATACAGTTACAGTTAGATATGGATAATTCTGTTATTCAACTACACAGCTAAGAGACTCCAGTTAATAATACATTGTATATTTACATAGCTAAATAAATTATTTCAAGGGTTACCACAAAGAAAACATAACTACTTGAAGTGACAGGTGTGCTAATTACTATGATTTGATCATGCCAAAATTTGTACATGTATCAGACATCACAGTGTGCATCCATATATATGTGTATATATATATGGATATATATATATATATATATATATATATATATATATATATATATCCACAAATATATAATTATTATATGTCAACTAAAATGTAGCTTTTTAAAAAAGGTACATAATCAGTTTTCAAAGAGAATATAGAGCCATCAAGATGGCTAAGAGGGGAAAAGTGCTTGCCACAAAGCCTGAAGGACCTGAGTTCAATCCTAAGCACTCACATGATCAAAGGTGCAAACTAATTCCCAAACAAACCACTGATCACCCACACATTCATACACAAACACACAAACAAACAAATGAAATGCAATACATTTTTAAAGATATTGTAGGGGGCTGGAGAGATGGCTCAGTGGTTAAGAGCATTGTCTGCTCATCCAGAGGTCCTGAGTTCAACTCACAGCAAGCACATGGTGGCTCACAACCATCTGTCATGGGATCTGATGCCCTCCTCTCCTGTGTCTGAAGAGAGCAATAGTATATTCATATACATAAATTAAATAAGTCTTTTTAAAAAGATATTGTGAACTACTAAATAATGGACACCTTTAAAAAGACTCCTTTATAGCGCAATGGCATCTTATGCTTGTTGCAGAATCCATGGGGCACAGGGGGACAGGAGTGAAGCCACCAGATGAAGAATGACCTTGGCATCAAAGGGTTCAGAACCATGAGCCAGAATAGTGGCTCCCAGGAAAGAGCACTTAATATCACGGAAGAGCAGGCTTCTGTTCCCAGTGTCCACATAGTGACTCACAAACCCCTGTTACTCCAGTTTCAGGGCCATCTGATGCCCTCTTCTTTCTGATTTCTGCTGTTGTTACAGGCACATGACTCTTTCCTCCCTCTCTCCCTCAATGAATAATTAGTGATTAGATTTTGTTTTTTAAGTTATAAAATCTGAACCTGAGGCCATACTTCTCCTTTTTTTGTTGTTGAATTTTTTTATTGAATAGTCTCTGCATCCACATTTCAAATGTAATCCCCCTTCCCCAGACTCTTCATCCCCTGTCCCTCCCCTTGCTTCCGTGAAGATGCTCCCTCTCTCAATCACCCTCTCCACCTCAGCGCCTTGGGAAAACATGCCTTCACTCAACCAAAGGCCTTTTCTCCCACCAATGCCAGACAATGCTATCCTCTGCTGCATATGCAACTGGAGCCATGGGTCTCTCCATGTGTGCTCAATGGTTGGCACTTTAGTCCTTGGGAGCTCTGGAGGGTTTGATTGTTGATAATGTTTTTCCTGTGGGGTTGCAGACCCTTTCAGCTCCTTCAGTCCTTTCTCTAGCTCCTTCATTGGGATTTCTGTTGTTCAGTCTGATGGCTAGCTGCAAGCTGTATCTGTATGACTCTGGCAGAGCACCTTTGGGGGCATCCAAATCTGAATCCTACCAGTAAACACTACTTGGCATCAGCAATAGTGCTGAGTTTGGTGGCTACATATAGGATGGATCTCTAGGTAAGGCAGTCTCTGAGTGATCTTTTCTTCAATCCCTGTTCCTCTATTTGTCCCTGTATTACCTCCTGTAAGTGTTTTGTTCTCCCTTCTAAGAAGGACTGAGGCATCTGCATTTTGGCCTTCCTTCTCTTTGAGCTTCATAAGGTCTGTGAATTGTTTCTTGGGTATTCCAAGCTTTTTGGGCTAGTATCTGCTTATCAGTGAGTACATGCTTCTTAAGTGGTGATATCTCATAGTCCTTAAAGGCTTTTAAGAACTGGGTAATGGCTGGAGAGATGGCTCAGAAGTTAAGAGCACTGACTGTTCTTTCAGAGGCCTTGAGTTCAATTCCCAGCAACCACATGGTGGCTCACAACCATATGTAGTGGGATCTGATGCCCTCTTCTGTTGTGTCTGAAGACAGCTACAATAAATAAAATAAATAAATCTGAGAGGGAGTGAAGAGAGCAAGAGAGAAAGAGAGAGAGGAGGGGGAGGGAGAGATGGGTGAAAGGCATGGTCTTTCAATATGGGAACAAACTTACTGTGTGTGTCTAACCTTGTTCCTGGAATTTCCACAGCCCAAAGAGAATCCAAAGTTCATTCCACTCCACAGACCTCTGTAGAAATCTATACTGACTAGTCCCTCCATTGCAAGACACGGAGTCCTTTGCCAGGCACATACTAGCTACTCCAAAAGAGTTACATTTTAATAATATTTTCAAATCTGAGCATAGTGACGTAGCAGTCTTGGAGGGTGACACAGGCAAGAGGATTGCTAAGGGTTTAATGCCAGCCTGGGTGACATAAGGAAACCCTGTCTCAGAATGCTTAACCAACACACATGCATGCATATTTGTGTTTTCACCACACATACATACATGTATGCATGTGCACACACACAGGCACCCAGATACACATCCATACTAATATATGTAGGTATATTCAGTATTTCACCTCTAGTGGAGAAGGATTGTCTCACATACTGAATCATTTGGTTAGTTCAAAGAATACGATGCATGCTATTATCGAGGTAATACTATTATCAGTAATGTTATAAGATAATAATATTATGGGTAATGTTGTAAGATAATCTTATTATGGTCAATGTTATGAGATAATACCATTATCCCTAACAAACACTGACTAATGTGGTCTGGGCATCGTCTTGATTACACATGCACAGCTGTCATCCCTACAATGGCTTCGGTAATTACCAAGGAAAGGCAGCCTAGGTTCTCTTCTAAGAAATGACCTGATTACCTTCTTCTAGGCTTGAAAGTCACAGGCACCTCGCACTACAGCAGCCTGAACCCTTTGCCAAGGAAGGTTTGAGAAGACCCCGCTTTCCTCTGCCAGACTCGGGTGGGATGAATTGCACCCTGCTTTAGGTGTGGCCCTTCTTCCCTGATATTTGTGGAAACAACTGCAGAGGGGTGGTTTGGAAAGGCTCCAGTGACCCAATCCCAGCTCCCACTGGTCTCCCCTCCAAACCTTCTCAAGTCAGCCTACATTCTAAATAAAACTTTCCGGAGATGTTGTCTCCAGGACCCCATTACAACCACAATACCTCTTGAATGTGAATTTGAGGGCTGCCTAGAAAAGCAACTTTCTGCAAAGTCAGGTTCTGTTGGACCCCAGCACAGACCCCAGGGAACAAAAAGGGGGTATAGCAGGCTATGGGAGGGACATGTGGTAAACTGGCTGGAGGAACAGCAGCTAGCTGGCAACTTTCTCTGGTCCAGCCAGGCACACTTTGAAATTTGAGGGCTTTTGCTGGCAGGGTAAGAAGGGCCCAAACCAGTTCAAGCAAGAGTCAGTCAGGCTTGGGCCTACTTCAAAGGTACTGGTTCATTTTTATTTTTAGTTTGAGTTCAAAATTGTCAAAAAAAAAAAAAAAAAAAAAGCCAGAGCCCTCTAGGTCAACAGCAGTTTTTAGTCTAAGCTGAAACAAAAAGGGGGCCTACCACAGGCTCCTAAGAGTAGACTCAGAGGCAGGTCACCAGGATGTCCTGGAGCCTCTGAAGTAGCATGGTGGCCTCTGTGGGAAGTCTTGGGGACAAGGAGATCAGATAGGAGTTCAGGACATATGATCAAACTTTCTCCACTTGCAGATAAGTTCCAGTCTCCTTTCCAAGGAGGGGAGAGGGTCAGGTTAGGCTAGCTTTATCAGGCTTCCTTCTTGCCAGAACCACAAAAGACCAATTTCATCCGTGAGAGCTTTTGTCTTCAGAAGAGCTGCAGCTCATCCCAGGAGAAGGCACTGTTTCTTCAGTGGGTTTTTAGATCAGCTGTGAGCTCCTGGCGCCCTTCTCCTCTCTGTACCTCCCGCTCCCCTGGACAGAAACGACAAATGGTCCCTTTCACCCTGGAGATAAGATTGTGCTGCTCCCAAAGTCACTGCTGTCCTCCTGCACCTTCTGGAACTGTTTGAATAATGAGCGTTCTTCCTGGAAACCGGAGGGTCCCTAGGCAGGCCAGTTGGGCAGTGCCTACAGGGGGTTACCAGGAGCTCACAGTGGGCAAAAGCCCAACAGAGCCTTTTGTGTGACATTGGTCTGGCTTCCTTGGGGCTTTAAAAAAAAAATGTTTGTATATACTGGGTTCTTCTGCTTTTGAATTTTTTTTCCTGATAAGAAAAACTATTTTTATGCAAAGAATTCCCTACCTTCCAGAAATGGTGGAAACCTTCATCCTCTCCCTTTTCTCCCACATCCTGGAAGCTGCTATGGTGTCTGAAGACTCACAAGGGGAATGGAGAGGATTCTTGCCAGGATAGCCAGCATCACTGAACCAGTGTTTTATTTGGAAGCTCTCCTACCTCTGGGGCGATGCCCTTCCCACCATCACCGGCTGGACTCAGGGTAGAAGACCTGGATTTGGGTTCCAGCTGTGCTTCTACCTTGGACTGTGACCTTTGGCAAGGCTCTTTAATCCTTAAGCTTCCCTTTCTTAGTCAGCTAGAGTTGGTGGATAATTCCACTAATTTTATATCTGGAGAATAATGATGAATGAGAAACTAGACCCTTTGTTATAGACAAATGCCAAGAGCTATGACCACAATCAATTTAAGGGCTGCTGTCCTTATCATTATTAGAATAACCTATGGGTCATCCGCATGATGGTCAATCGCCAGGTCTATTTCTAGACGGTCTTAGCTGTGTGAGCTTAAGCTAATCATTAAGCTTCGGTCCCTTAATTTCCTTGTGGCAAACACAGGAGTAGTAAAGACTGTCGGGAGGTTTACAGAAACAACACGGGCAACACTCCTGTTGTATGGCAAGTTCCTATAGAGTATTACTTCCTTTTTCTTTCCACCATATACTAATCTCTGTAGGCATCCCGCAATGTTGTTAAACTCCTACTATATAACAGTGTTATGCCAAATACTCAGAATGCAAGTGCTAAAGACTCGAGAAACCTATTGTATGGCTAAGGTGATCAAGAAAAGACTGGTTCTGCAGGCAGGAGATAAGGCTGGAGGACACAGGGGACTGATTAGGAGACACACTCCCCCACACATAAACTCATTCTGTCAAAGGGTCAGACCTACTTTGAGAGCCTTCAGAAGCCTCTCAGATAATATATCAAGGAAAAGGCACAGTTAGATGTGCATTGTGGAGAGGCTATTGTGGTATCAAGGACGGACAGGACTGGAGTGGAAAAAACACTGTAGAAGGAACAGAGGCAGGAGAGCCACCTGAGAGGGATGGAAAGAGTTTAGAAGACAGACAAGGCCCGTAGTAGACAGTGGGGGAAGAAATGTTTCTAAATGTGGTAAATGCTCAGCTGTGGAAAATCAGGACTAAATGTTGACTTGAGTATCTAGGTCAGAAATGAGGGAGGGAGTGGATGCCATTAATCAAAGAGGAAACCCATTGGCACAAATGACCTGTCTTGAAGAGAACCATCTTCAGAACACAGAAAAAGCAACAATAGGGTCAGTCTTACAACTCCAAGAAGGACCCATGATCAGCCAAGATTAAGAACCAATTTTCTTTCAATAAAGAAGAAAAGGGGGTGTGAGTCTTTGTTTCTAATGTGTCTTTGTGAGTGTTTGTTTGGAGGCCCATAAGTAAAACAAGGACCCACTCACTGGTCCTTTTGTATGAACATGGCTACCGCATCCATTTGTAACCCCTATGGTTCTTGCTACCATGTGAAAGATGAGTGGTCCCAGCAGAACACTCCATTATGCATAGGTCCGTAGGTAATTTAGATTTTGTTGTTATGCTCTTTTGGGTTTTTCAAGTCTTCTATCATGAAAACACATCATTTTATAATAACAAAAATGCACATTAGCCCAATGGAATAAGACAGGGAAAAGATCTGAATAAACACAGGAGAGAATGTCCAAGTTATCAGTAAACATAGGGAAAATGTTCTGTAAAATCACAATGTGAGGCCACTACAAAAGCAGCCAAATAGAAAATGAAAAACATCTGACAGCGACAGTATACAGAGAACTCAAAAAAACTGAACAGTAAGAAAACAAGCTGTGCTGTCAATAAATGGACTAATGAAAATAACAGTTCATAAAAAGACTAAATAAATATAAATGAAAATATATAGGAGAAAATGTTCAATCTTAATTACCACCAGAAAAAAATGCAAATCTACATTGAGATTCCATCTAACCCTTCTCAAAATGGCACCCATTAAAATAAAAAAAACAACAACAATTTGGACTTGATGGGTTATTTAAGAAGACAAAAGTTGGGAAGGATGGACAGATCAGGTGTGAATCTGGGAGTAGTTGGGATGGGAAAATAAGGAATGAATATGATCAAATTACATTGTATGAAACTCTTAGATTTTATATTCATACAGAAAGGCGTTCTTTTGCTAGGATAATTAATTTGAAATTTAATGAATATGCTTTAAAAACAAATGCTGACATGAATGTAGAAAATAAACGAACCCTTATCCTAGTCCAGCCTCTGTGGAAACCAGTATAGACACTCAGTCATTGGAAATGCATCCTCAGTGTGACCCAGCTATACCACTATTAGATTTTTCACTCGCTGGACTGTTAAGTCAACCCATCACAGTCACACTTGAGTATCAGATGTTTACTAAATCAGTTTTTAAATAATATCTAAGTTACAGAGAAACCCTAGGTGTACAACAGAGAACCATAAAAGGAAAAAAAATGTGCCATATGCACAGTGGAGCTTTTCCAGTTGATGAAAAATTAATACAACTGGAGATAATGATTTTAATTAAATATGGTTACTATTTTTTTCTATACTGAATTTGTGGTTTTTATATTTTATAGCTTCACAAAAATCATGCATGGAGCTCAGGGGAATATGCTCAGTATATACAATATACTTGTAAGAAAACTTTAAACTGTAAAGTTGTTTAACAGTTGCCATACATTGTTGATAAGCAATTTACATTCATATATTCATTTTGTAAAACGTTAGGACAAGAAACTTTTACTGTGAAAACGCTGTGCTTCGTATGAATGTTAAAACAATGACAGAATTACCACTCCCAAGTGTGTGGTCAGAATAAATGCACATAGGCCTATACAGTGCTCACAGTAAGCAATTTATAATCATACAATTTAGGATCACTCAGTGCCCTTCAGAAGTGGAATACAGGGAGGAAAACATTAACACAATGGCATACTATATAGCAATGAAAAAGAAAATTACACAACTGCATGCAACAGTTGGAAGAATTTTCAAAGGCATAGTTTTGAGTGAGGAAGACACGAGATTTCTACGAAGACAAAGCCAATTGAAGGCTAGATGGTGGTTATCCTCATGGGAGGTAGAACAAGAAGGGAGAATATGAGGGCTGGTGAAGATCTTTGCCATTACCTCATGTGTTAATATTCATGTTTACAATGCAGTTGGCCCTTCTGAAGATGCATGGAATTCTATGATACATTATATGTATATTACAACCCAATAAAAAGTTACTATTCTTAAATATTAATCTAAAACCTAAGATGGTGTTACAGAAATAAGAGATTTGTGAATATGATAGTAGTTTTGGTTTTTTCAACTTCAGAGGATTGAGAAGCACCTAGGACCCAAATACCTGGTATACCCATAGAAGTATTTGCAGAAAAGTTTGAAAGGGAGGGAGCCACCCTAAGCATGGGCATTACTGTTGCATGGGCTAGCATTCCCAGGTGAATTAATATAAGAAAGTGTGAGCACCAGCTTTGATCAGTCTGTTTCCTGACAGTCCACATATGAGAGCAGCTGCTATGCTCCTATCCCACCCCGCCCCTGTGTCTTTCCTTCATGATGGACTGTGAGCCAAAATTAACCCTTCCCTTCCCAAAGCTGATGTTGTCTGTCACTTTGTCGTGGAAACAAGAAAAGGTGCTGATACAGTCAGAGATGACACTTGTAGAAGACCCTTCTGACCTTCCTACCTGGTAGTGGTGTCTACATGGCAAGAAGTAGCAGATATGTATTAAGAACAGTAAAGCAGATATAAACAAGAAAGAGATGTGTGCTTTTTATAGTCATTAAACCTCAGGACTGAAAAAGAAAAAAGTACCTGTGATGCTATATAGGAGCAATTTCAGTACCAGAAATAAAAAGATGTTATCCCTCTAGGCCCTACAGAATTGAACTGATTACAGCTGTAATATTCAACCTCATAAAGTTGAGGTAATGAACATTTTTTTCTAAGACTGCATAACTAAACAAGATAAACAGACACAAGAAAGAGAAAATTTAAATAGACCTGTCTAATAGAAAAGTAAAAATATTAATTAATCACTGGTAGAAAATTATTTTATGGAAAAAAAAGGTATTTTTTTTTTAAAAGCCAAAACAGGGCTGGAGAGAAGGCTCAGTGATAAGAGAATGCACCACCCATGCAGGGGGCCTGAATTTTATTCCTAGCGCCCATGTTGGGTGGCTCACAGCTACCTGTAACTCTGGTTTGAGGGGATCTGATGCCTTCTTCTGTCTACCACAAGCACTGCATAAAATTGCACACATTCACATAAGCAATATAATAAATATGTTTTAAATACAGTAACATTGGCACTTAATAAAAAATACTAGAGATTCTTCTTTAATCCTTTGAAGAGGAAGATAAACGAAGAATGGGCTTCTGTTCAAATTGGCAGCAGAGTCAAGGCTACAAGTAAAAAAAAAAAAAAAAAAAAAAAAAAAAAAAAAAAAGAGGAAACATAAACAGGGAGCTGGCTAAAACCACCAGTGTTTGAATATGCTATTATTTTGTTGACAGAAATTTCAGGGCAATATTTAAGATAATCAGAATTTTAAAAATTATTTAGCAAGGTTGCTGGATAGAAGGGTAATATACAACAGTCAAGTGCATGTTTGTATAATGTTGGCAGAGTTCAAATGTGAATTATTTTTAGGTTATGGTAGCATTCAACAGTGTCAGCAAATGTAAATTATTCCTCTGTATTTTATGTTTGTTGACTTTCCTGTGAATAATCTATGCTTAATCTCAGTTACATATTCACTCCAGTCTCCATCTGTCCAGGCATTTTCTGTGCTTTTTCTTCGTGAAATTAAAAACATCATTGTAAAGATTTATTATAGATGTTCAGTGGGTCAAGAAAGTAAAATATTGCTAAAGAACAGCAAAAGATGGAAGAACATGCCATTAAACTACAAGATGGTACAAGTGAGAGCAGCTTAGCCATCAGATCAAACAACAGCACCGAAGAATATAGGGACCAGAAAGCCTTCTCTGTAAGTGGAACTGGGACATTTAAATACCATCACAAGCAGTGGCTCAGAGAGGGGGGTGGCTGGGACATGGGGGGGGAGTAGAGACACATGGGGGTGAGGGGGTGGGGGGATGGGGTGTTACAATGTTTATCTGTCTACCTTTTCGAGTGCTTTTTATGTCTGAAAGTGAGGAGTGGTTCCATAAAGCTTTCATTTGGCAATATGATGTGCTGGTTCTATGGCCATAGGGCAAAGATTAATTCTGTAAAAGGACACAAACTCACTGACTTCAAAGAAACAAAGGCTGATAAATTAGGCTACCCAAATGTTAAGGATCTCTACTCACCAAAGATATAACTAAGAAGAGAATCAGAGAATCTGAGAATTAATCAGATTCTGTGGAACGATGGGGGCTCTGTTCAAATTTTTAAAGGCTCTTATATTGTCACACAACATAGGCTAGACTCACTTGACAAGAGAGACTCACTAAGGGATGTCTGTATTGGGTTGGCTTGTGGGTATGTTTGTTGAAGGCTGTCTTTGTTTAGTTAATTGACACAGGATTAGCCCACTGTGGGTGGCACCATTCCCAAAGCAGGGGATTTTGAACAGGATAAGAGTGAAGAGATCTAGCTGGAAACAAAGAAACAGACATTAGAGGTGCACTTCTTCATTTTCCCCTCAGCCCTTGGTTTTAGATGCAATATGACCAGCTGCTTCAAATTGCTGCCCTGACTCCCCCTCAGTAATGGAATGTGACCTGGAATTGTAAGCAAAATAAACTCCTTTCTCCCTGAGTTGCTTTTGGTCAGAGTGTTTTATCACAGCAATAGAAATGAAACTAGAGTAGTTACATATGTGTGTGAATGTGTGTGGGGGGGAGAGAGAGGGGGGAGGAGGGAGGGAGATAGATAGCGAGCAATATATAAAAATACAAAACTAGATAGCATTAATCTAGAACCTTAGAAGCCACAATAGGGATAACCTCCGGATAGATAATCTTCAGAAAGGAACACACACACAGATGGGGGTTGGTGATGTCCAGAGGGGACTTGTAGGTGCTAGGGATATTTGATTTCCAGTCTGGGTAATGGTTTCATGGATATCTGTTTTATGCTAATTTACGAAGCTCTGTAGAATGTAGTATTGGGCACATTTTTTTCTGTATGAATGCTGGGCTTCAGGGAAAAAAAATGTTTCTTAAGAAACATAAAGCATAAACGTCCACAGCCCATTAGAAACAGTGTAAGCCCTGGACAATCCAAGTAGATTGAGAAGAAAAGGTCAGTGGGACTTTGTGAGCAGAGGAAAATTAACAAAAATATGAGAGTTGTTCAAATAGCAAATTCACAGAAAATGAAACTCCCTCCCCACCCCCTAAAGTCAACACTTAACTTCCTTTCTTCCCCTCGCGTTCTTCAAGTCCTGCTTTGCCAGTTTCTGCTCTGAAATTACTCCACACTCTCGGCATCCCTCCCCCACTGCAAGGTAAATAAGCTTCAGGAGAGGCAGATCTGGTGACAGTTCTCAGGCTGCTCCTCCTGTCTTCAATTTTTCTTTGTGGCTCTCGTGTAGTTTAACACTCACCGGGCTTGTAGTCAGCCCGTCAAGAGCCAGTGCAAATAAAAGATGTGTGACTTTAGCAGCACAGGCCCTGGGAATGGTTACTTGACATTTCTGAACTTCAGCTTCCCCCTAGATACAACAGGGTGAACACAAATGCTTAGCTCCTGAAGTGTGTGCAGCACAGAGCAAAAGGGAGGAGTGGCACTCGAGCGCACGCTCGAGCGCGCGCGCGCGCGCGCGCACACACACACACACACACACACACACACACACACACACTATATCTCAATGTGCTCTGGACCTGGGAGAGGCTGTACCCTGCTTTGTCCCCATCTCCTAGGAAACCCCCATTTCAGGTGTCAGTATCAGCCTACTCTCTTAACCTCCTCCATCACACCAGGAAAGAATCTGATATCAGTAATTTATATTCCAAGGATTGATTGATTATTCTCCAACTGGAGCTCAGCCAGGCGTTTGCATTTTATGCCTTTTATCCCTAATTGTGGCATGAAAGACTTTTTCCCTTGTTAAAAGAATTTGAGACATCAGCAAGTAGGTGGAAGGCTGGGGAGGGCTGGGGGGGAACGTGTTGGGGGGCGGGGAGAAGCCTGGAATCACATTAACCAGATTCTGCTGGTTCTGAAGGTGAATTTGAGTTTGCCCTTTTCAAGTTCCTTTTATTTTGCTGGAGATGGAGTTTAGGGAGAAAATGGCTCTGACTCTCAGATCCCAGGTTCTGGATAGACTCTGGGAGAAGGCAGGCTGGTAAAAATGGAAGCCATAGAAATAGTGAAAGAAAGATGACACATTCACAGTTATTTTGGGAGGTCTATCCTACCCCTGCCCTGAGATGGCCACTGTCTTCTACTGTGCTCTGAGCTCCACCCCGCAGCCTCTTTCACCTCTGACCTTTACCTACCACCCTTTCATCAGGAGGACTTTTCAGAGTGGCTCCATTCTGGAAAAAAAAAAAAAAAAAAAAAAAAAAGAGTTTGTCTTTAATCCCCCTCACCTGTCACCCTAACCACCTTCTCTAGATTTACTTATTAGTTGTCTATGGAGCTACAGTGTTTCCAAGAAAGAATCAAAATACATGTTTGTAATGTTCAGACATTGCCGGCCTGAAGTGTTTGAAGAAAGGGGAAATGGAGAGACATGTAAGAAACAGAACGAACTGATGCAAATTATTAAATACATGACAGCTCAAAGAGCAAATTGAGTAGAAAAACCAACAGGGAAGAACGAACAGGGAGGAGGAGGAGAGCAGAGCTCCCCAGATCTTGTGGAGCGCAATCCCTCCTGCCTGAAGGCAGGATTTTGATAAACAGGCTCTGGGTTGTAACCAAGAGAAAGCAGGCTCTCCGAGATGGGATTCAAGGGGCTGCGGAGGGAATGGCTGGGATCCACGTCCGGGCAGAACTCTGACAGGTAACCAGAACCGAGTTAACCCGATCCAAGCAATAAACTGGTTCGAGGTGCGTGATAGAGAGGTCAAGACCGCCAGAGCGACAGGCAGACGTTTTGTAATAGAGGTGGCTGGCTCAGGCCTGAAGAGGTCTGGAGCCCGTCCTCTGGACCCGGGGATAGAACACAGAACAAACCTGCACCTCTAGGAGTAGATGGAAACTGGACTTCGGAGTGTGGACAGGTGTGTGGGCTATTAGGGGTAATGATGCTTTCGTGTGTAATTGGAAGGTGGACCAGAGCCACTCGCCCCAGAATTGTTTCTGGAGGTTAACATTTTCTCTGCTACACACCCCCCCCCACCCCACTTCTTCCCCCCCCCGCCCCGCTCTCCACATATATGACTGATACACTGACCCAACTTTTCACTCAGGACAAAGGACAAAGGGCTCTGTTCCCAAGTCATCATGCCAGAAGCAAAGGGCCTCTTGCACATTCATATTAAAATTTGAATATGGAAAAGAAAAAGAGAGTGGAGAGGGAAGTAGCTAAATTAGCAATGCTCACTCAGCGTGGTTTTGCGTTAATCCAGGCCTGTGAGCTTGACAGGGCTCAGGATAAACGAAAGCAGATGTGTCCATCACGCCAGCGGATATATTGCTACTAATCCCAGACAAGACGGCAAAAACACATCACGCCTGGGCCGCACACTGTGTCGGTCTTAATCCGCCTCTAATTGCACTGGGCACACCGCCGCCGGCACACCTCTGTTCTCTGAGTTCCACGGTTTCTGCTCCTGCGTGGTGGAGTCAACCTCAGCCAAAGTAGCTCTTTCTGCTGGAGCCCAGTTGGAGCCGAGTTTGAACAGCCCCAGGCATGGGGCAAAGAGGGTGCAGGGAGAGGACTGGGCTAAGTGGCTTGGGAGCGCTCCTGGGATGCTCTTACACCTAATTAGCACCTAGAGCCGGTTAGAGGAGGAAGCTTGTGTGTAGATGTCTAATGTATAGTAACACCTCTCCGTGCTTCTCGCTTCCAAAAGCAGTTTTTATTTATTCGCTGCCTGCTCTGCCACACTCGTTTCTTAATGGCTAAACAAACAAGTTTGGCTGGAGGGAGTGGCTATTTCTTACGAAATGGGAGTTGTTGGTCACCCATCCCAGAATTATCCTAAAGCTCACCCGTTTCTCAGTGATGGCTCCATTCTCTTTCCCTTCCCTTTTTCTCCCCTCCGAACTGGCTCAAATTCTCACTCAGCACAAAGGAATTAGAGGCTCTGTGACCGTGTCATCTGAAAGGAAAGAAATATATAATAAAAAGCAACGTTGCAACCCAGGATTGCAATCCCAGATACTTAGGGAGCCTGGGGCAGAAGGATCACAACTTCCAGGCCAGACTGAGCTACAGAAAAGAGTGAGTTCAAGGCCAGCCTGAGCAGCTTAGTGAGATGCTGCGTCAAAAGTGAAAGAAAAAAATAAGAATATTTTCCTTATATGCAGGTGTTTAGTGATGCAGAAATGTACTGTGTAGAATAATAGATTCCATGTAATCTTTTGTGCGCATACCTGGGTATGTCTGTGGGTATAAATACACATTGTAAATACATCTCTGTCTATTTACGTGTACATGTGTTTCGTGGTCATTGATATCTAGACACCACTTTGTAACATCTTTCAAACCTGATGTCCATCTGGCCAAGGTAGCTGAGCTCCACAATGCTAGCACTTGGGAAGCAAAGAAAGATGAGGAAGTATGGGGACACATCCCACCATTAAAAGCAGTGCTGTCAACACCCTTCTGCAACAGCGCCCACGCATGTATCTCAACCTACTGACTACTGTATACTCTTCTGTTGAATAAGTTTATCATTATCTATTATTTATTTATAGTCGTGGTCTAGATGATGCAAAATAAATAAGGGTTCTTTCTTTTCCAACTCACATTAACCGGTTCTTTCAATTTTCCATTTGGTTTAAGTAACAGAAACCATAACCTGTGTCAAGCACTAGCAAGCTTCTTCAGGCTATTGGTTCAATTAGCTGGAGGCCATCTCTCAGAGCATTATCTGTACTCCTAGGCTCCCATAACACCACGATTATCATGGAACCTTTGTCTGTGGCTGGCCCTGATTCTGTACCCTGAGGACGAGCCTCATTTTTCTGAGTACGGTCACCCACGTTCTTTCCATCCAAGAGAGACACAGTATCGACAGTCTGCCTGTTTCTATCCTTTGGGGCTCTTATAGCTGACTATATCCATGACCCTCTCCAAGGCCTGGTTCAGTCCTGCTGTCTGTCTAACTGGCCCCGCTGTCTTTGCCAGCTTTCCTCCTGTATGTTGCATGCTACCTCCAACTTGAGTCACCCAGAGTTTTCCTGTAAACACTTACTGACAATTGGCTGCCTGGGGTTCCTTTCAGATAAAAATCATGACTAGGCCAAGAATATTACCTTGGATGCTGGCAGACAGTTCAGTGCCCTGGAATGCCAAGGGGCAGTAGATAAAGACCTAAAGCCCAGAGGCTGACAGTTCTGATTCTGGGTCTGACTTATGGTACCAGTATTAGAGGTCTTGGGGCTCAGATCTGAGATTCACTGTCAGTGGCTCTGCCCTGGCGATCCATGTGATGAGAGGCAGAAGCCCTCCATGGCCAAAGCTATGGCTCTCAAGCCCTCCTGGGATCTTTATTTCCTAACAGAAGATCCCTGGACCATGCCTGACAAAACCTAGAACATCTTAACAGCTTTCCAGAACTCTTCCAGGGGTCTGGGCCTACAGTGTCTCATCGTCAACTCTTTACAGCCTCCCATAGTCTTGGACTTCTGCCATCCCCTCCCCTCTCCTGCTGACCTTCATGGTTTTAGGTACCTCTTGTCCCTGGGATTTGACTCCTGATCATTCTCTGGGCTCTCTGCTGCCTTCTTGCTGTTGATGTGCTAACTGCTGTTTCCTCCTGTGTTGCCAGCTTAGCCTACTCTACCCACAATAAAGATCATAAGCAAACAAGAAAAGCCCATTTTGGAGAAGCCTGTAAGTGGACTCAGTGTAACTCAGTGGCACAAGGGGACAGCACAGGCAAGTGACTCAGAAAGCAAGATGAGGAGCTGGCAAGATGGCTCAGTGGGTGCAAATACTTGCCATGGGGCCTGACAACCTGAGTCCCATCCTAGGGGCCTCCAGATATAATCACTCCAATAAAAAATAAATAAATAAATGTAGTAGTTTTTAGGTGAGTAACTAAGTCTAAGCAGACTATGTAGCCAGAAGAGGGCATGGCATGCTTGTGACATGCAAACGAGAAATTAAAATTTGTATCAATAGCTTAACAGGTTGCCATTCCACCAATCCCAAGGACAAATCATAACATCACCTTGGACCAATTACAAGCCTTCTGCTGGTTCACTAAAGAAAGCATTCTTCCCTTGGCCTGAGAAAACGGTTGCAGTTGAACAGTCAGCTAGGGTTCACAGGGCCTGTCTTAGAAAGAGATAAGTTGTCAGGAGTAGTCATAACTGAAGCCAGGCCTTCTGAAGAACAGTGATAAGGTGGTCTCCTGAAGCTCCTGGGGTGTTTGCAGAGCTGTCAGGAGGTGTCTAAAGCAGTCAAGCTGACAAAGAAGGAACGATCTGGGTGTTGGTTCCCAGCTTGGTGCCTATCAAAAATAAGGAAAGATGTATCAGTTGCCCTTGAAGGGATCAAAAGACCCACTCTCAAGACAGAAAAAAAAAGTATTGAAGCCCATTTGCAATGAAGATTAGTCTTTAATGTTAACATTCTCAAGCTAAGAAACATGGTGCTGATAAGATAGCTCTTTTAATAAGAATAATTCTTAATTTTAGTAAATGTTGATCTTCTTTGGGGGTTTAATAATTTACTGCCTTATCCTTTGACCTAAAGGACTGTTCAGAAAGTCAAGGTCAATAAAACAGTTACTACTCTAACTTAAATGTCAGGAAAAGCTGGGAGTTGAACACATGTCTCTTGTTACTTATCTCAGGGAAAAGGATTAAAGTAGAAGTATTATTTCATCATAATAATACTTTTATATCATTTTGTGATATAAATATATATAATTTTATATAAATTATAAATACATATAATTTTCACAAACAGATTTTTGTAAGGCAATTCCCTCCTATTCCTAGTTTGTTGAGAACTTTGTCTATGTAATGGGCAAATACTGACTTGCATCAGTTTATTTCTCAGGTATTAACAGAATCAGATGAATACTTTTCGTGAAATAAAGTTAATTACACTTCTTACTTTACACTGTTAAACCAACCTTGCATTCCTGAAATACAGTTTACTTACTCAAGCTCTATTTTCACTTTATCTAGTTTTGGGTTGCATTTGCTGTTTCTTTGGGTGTTTGCCGTTTTTGTTTGTGAGAGATCACCATCTATTCTTGATCATAGTCACAGTGATCTACTGGGTTTCCATATAAAGATTAGACACTAAAAGAGTTGGAAACCGTTCATTCTTTGTTTCTGGGAAATGTTGTGTAAGCTTGGTCAGTTTCTTCTGTAATTGTTGTTAGGAATCACCTTTGAGGGAATGATCGCCTGAAAGTTGCTACTTTTTCAATTTCTATGTGATTCTTCTTTGAATTAAGTGGAATTTCAAAGGTATCGCTCAGTTCTAAAACAGCCCAGCACTTACAGGTTTCTCCCCCAATTAGTGGTTTCTGATTAAGTACTCCAGCAGCCAAAAGATAAATATTTGGATGCTCAATGAGATTTACGTAAGTCTCGGGATATAGGTTATTTCATTAAATGCCCCATAGCTATCAGAAGAATGTCATACTGATTTGTCTAAGCACTGCTCAGAAGTCATTCCACCATCTTCTGTAGTATACGTTGAAACATCAGCAGCCATTCCTTCAAGATGGTATGAGTTCTTTCCCAAATGCCTTACAATATTTTCCTTGTCCTTGGTTTTCAGTGCTGTGTTATGTTCTGAGATGTGGATGGTTTTTTGTTTTCTGTTTTGTTTTTTTTTTTTAAGTTTTACTCTTACTATTTTTATGTTTTATTGAAATATCCTTCATGTAGCTAAACTGAATTCATAGTTTAAATTTTTAGTTTACATTTACATTTTATATTAGCTGCAGTTCTGTGCTATGGAAACACTTTTACCTTGACTCACCATTCCCAGGATGCATATCCTTTGACTAATTTTTTTTTTAATCTGTAAGGTGATGTCTCTTAGTAGATTTAGAGAAGTTTCCCCTTATGATTTTTTATTTTCAGACTTAGTATGTTCCATTACACCCTCATTCTGGGACATAAAGGTCAGACAAACACTTTTATGCCACTACCATGCCTCATACTCTGCTTAGCTCAGGCTTCTACCAGGAAGAAACTTCCAGACATACAAACTAAGAAAAAAAAAACTCAGTAGAGTTGGGACGACACAAACTGGGTTTCCAGGAGTCTAACATATCAGATTTCTAGGTCATAATGTGGGAGAAGAGAGAGCTAACACAGAAGAAGAGATTAAAAAATCTACTAAGGGGTGTTCTCTACTTTTTAGCTGAATACTAATTGCACACATATCACATAAAATTCAATGAGACTGGAAAATGACAAGTAGGTTAATGCAAGCTTGAAACGCTTCCAGAAATCACAGAGGGCTGAGAGACACTCAGTGCTCCTGTTTAGAATGGGGTGATGTTTGTGAAGAACCAGTGTTGAGCCAGGTCTTGCTCTACAGTGCATTAAAGCCGATGGGAGATGTACACATGCAAAATCTTTTAAAGACATTTAAATGGATCAAGTAGATCAACAAGTTCTTTATCTGCTACTTTTCAGTAGGCGACCACAGTGTCTAGCTTCTAATCAAAATCTAACACCCAGAATACCAATAATAAAACCTACAATCAGGAGAACAATCTAGTTAACAAGATAACTCGGAAATAACAAAAAAAAAAAAAAAAAATGATGGGGCTAGCAGACAATTCCAAACACATCTTAAAACCCATGGATTTAAAGTTACTATAGATGTCTTTTTTCTTGGAATGACAATTTGGATAAAAAAAAATGTATTCCCAGATTTTATAACATAAACAAATACTTAAAGAAGAAGAGTTGAAATAAGTCTGTGCCCTGCTCTAAATCAGTCTATATTATATGCCATAGTGGTATTCAGGCTGTCCCTTGTGTGAGTTTATTTTAAAAACAGCACCTGGCTTCATTTTGAGTTCAAATGTATATATAGGAGAACTCTGTATCTCATATGCATATAGACAATACCACTTGTCCAGCACCACCCATGTGTCACAGATGAATAATTATTTGTCCGTGAGAAAGCAGAAGGAGCCACCAGTAAAGTTATTCGATTGTCAATATATTGACAAATTAATGTATTAAAACCATATCTGAGAAACCAGGCACACAGGCTTATCAAACACTATACTAAGAAATACAGCTAACACAACGATGCCAATGGCTTCCGCACAACTTATCATCCAGCTAACCAGTATGTACACCACGAGACTGACAGGCAGAAATTCTACCTGTTCCCAAGCTTCACCTCAGCTCCACCCCACCAACTATTAAGCTATACAAGCTTCTGGGGTCTCTCTGTTCCTGCCTCTCCCTTCAGCACAGGGCTACTGGACTAAGGACACCTACTACCACACCTGACTTTATGTAGGTCTGGGGGTTTAAACTCAGTAGTCACACATGCCCAGCAAGGGTTTCATCCACTTAACCATCCCCCTCCCATATTTCAATTTATAATTTTTTTGTCTAGTTTTTATAGTTGTTTAGGGCGGGAATGTAAGTCAGCCTCCTTAGGAGGCATGGGTTTTTTAAATATTTTCTGCTCTTTCTTTGGGAATGAAACAGAACTGACCACTGACGGAACATAGATTAGAAAACAGAAGAGCAAACATAAGTCATATCAGGGAAATGGAGAGATAAAAAAAGTCACTTGTGGCTGTGCATGCCTGTAACTGCAGTATTCAGGAGGCCCAAATGGGAGGCAAGAAGTTCATCAGTTCAAGGCTGCCCAGGTTATGTAGTGAGACCCTGTCTTAAAAACAAAGACAAATAATTTTTAAAAAGGAAAAAGTAAAGAACCAAGTTTCTGCTATCTAGCTTTCACAGCAAGAATGTACTGTGTAGACTTCTAGAGGATAAAAAGTCATCCATGGTCTCCAACATTGGGTGCTGAGTATTAGACTAGAAACCTGCCAGGCAAGACATACCCACTAGTGCAATGATGTCATGGCAATCAGAGTGCCCAACCACTTTCTGATTGGTTTTTGTCTCAGTCAGGGTTTCTATTCCTGCACAAAACATTATGGCCAAGAAGTAAGTTGGGGAGGAAAGGGTTTATTCAGCTTACACTTCCACATTGCTGTTCATAACCAAAGAAGTTAGAACTGGAACTCAAGCAGGTCAGGAAGTAGGAGCTGATGCAGAGGCCCAGAAGGGATGTTACTTGCTGGCTTGCTCCCCCTGGCTTGCTCAGCCTGCTTTCTACCAGCCCAGGGATGGCACCACCCACAATGGGCTGTGCCCTCCCCGATTGATCACTAGTTGAGAAAATGCCTTACAGCTGGATCTCATGGAGGAATTTCCTCAAATGAGGCTTCTTTCACTGTGATAACTCCAGCTTGTGTCAAGTTGACACAAAACCAGCCAGTACAGTTTTGAAGCCTGCTCCACAGGTCAAAATTTATGCCTGGTATTACAAACTTAATCAGAAACCCATGGCTGTAGAGGCCACTGGCCCTAGGAAAGAACCTGCTGTTGTACTGCTAAATGGCCATGTTGTTAAACCTCCTTTTATATATCTATATTTACATCCATAGCTGTGTGATACTCTTAAACCTTCTTAGAGAAGCTTTTGTTCTGCGGTGAGCAAAGGTTTGTGCAGAGACTCAAAACTGGTTAAGGTGCCAATAGCAAATAAAGGTGAGTGCTCAGCCCTAAATGGGATAATTGTATGAATCCCACAACAAGGCTCAATGGCCATCCCAAAGGAAGGGTGGAAAGACCAGGAAGATAGGGAGGGGTGTTTAAAATGCTGTCTTCTAGACATAGCCATTTCATTCATGAGGTCATGGCAGATATCTGTATGAGACCAAGACAGTCAAGATTCCAACA
>NC_137985.1:40282103-40419603 GCF_963924665.1 Micromys minutus
GTCTCCACATAAATGTGCACTCACCCTCATACACACACACACACACACACACATACACACACATACATACACACACACATACACACACACACATACACACACATACATACACACACACATACACACACACACACATACACACACACATACATAAACACACACACATACACACACACACATACACACACACATACACACACACACATACACACACATACACACACATACACACACACACATACACACACATACACACACATACATACACACACAAACATACACACACATACACACACACACATACACACACACATACACACACACATATACATAAACACACACACACACACACACACACAAGCACACATGCAAGACACAGACTTGATGAGATAAATTAAGTATGAAAGGAAATTGGATCTTCTTACAAAGAACCAAAATGTGCACCAAGAACAGGTCTCCTGGTCATTGCCGACTATCAACGTGCAAGAACCTGATTACATAAGACCTGCGCACTCCCCAAGGACTAAGCACTGTGGTGACTGTGGCTGCGAGACGTGGGCACTTGCCACCGTTCCTCACCACTCCCACCTCTGTGCTATTTTTCTTGGCCTTGGTCACGAGAGACAGTCATGCTAAAAGGATGCCCCCATTTTCATGTGGCAATCTGGCTTGGGACACCAGAACATTCAGAGATTTCTGTCTACACCTAGCTACGGTGACCTGCAGCCTGGTGCCGCATACCCTAGAGAAACTGCTTGGTTACCTGGGGGCCCAACCTGGCTGAGGGATTAAGAAAAAAATGGGATTCTGAAGGCCACCATCTTCAGAAACGCAGTGAACCAAGAGCTCAAAACATCTCACATTTAAAAACACCTTTTATTTCAGGAGTTCTCCAACTGAAAAGACTCTCAGGCCTGGGAACTCAGGCATCTGATGGAGAGGTGGGAAGAAGATGTAAGATCCAGTCAGATCCATCTTTACCATGTCACAGGCCCTAAGAACCACATCCTCCCACAAGATGGGCGCCTGTTCTAATTCACACAAAAGCACCGAGGGGCCTACTAGCAACGGTGCCTGAGCCCACACGGAAACTTGCTGAGCCGGTGGCCCCATCTGGAGGCCTTTCTCCTATTGCCTGCACAACCATGTTTCCCACTGACCCCTAGACATGGGTATCTCCCAGACAGCCACAGCTCTGCAACCCACAGGGAAGGCATATGTCCCTTATTAACCCAAAACTAAACTTCCCTATGTGCTTGAGTAAACCCTCACCTCAGATTAGATAAGTGGACCTGCTGGGTTTTTGTTTTACCACAAGATCCAAACAGCAGTATTTCTGTTTGCTGATGCTGAAGTGCTAACCAGACAACCGTACAGTGGCTGAGCTATGGCATCAATACTGTTCCAAACACACAGCTACAGAAAGAAAGGTCTCAATGACTCTATAAAGAACCAGCCCTTATACATGACATGTCCCAAAGAGCTACCAGGATTTCCTCTCTTTTCTTTTACCGGTACTACAGATGATTTAATATACAAATATATATATCTCCAGGCCTTATTTCCATGCAGAGTGAGGCTGTGCATATGCCCGACCAGCCAATAAAGCTGGGGGGTGGGGTAGGAACCCCATCATTACAGCAAAGGCAGGATCAGCCCTACCCTATGTCCTGGCCAGGAACAGAGCTAAGAGTAGCCAGCATTGTACATGCACAGACATACAAAAACACAGACATACAATACACACACACTCACAGAGGATGCTCTATTCACTAGACAGTCCAGGCCTTTCTTTTACCTGCTCTTCTACCTCAACCCAAACTGGCTATGAAAAAAAATTCCCCGGAACACCCCCACCCTTTGTAGCCAAGCCTGAAAGAACTAAGTGCAAAAACACTTAGGTTCTTTCACCAAGATCAGGGCTGTTAAGAGCTAAAGACACCTGTTTGACTTGTTCTTCTCTACAGTAATAAAGCTGAAACACAGATTAGCATTCTGCCCAGCCTACCAGACACCAAGGACTCTCAGAAGCCCAGGCTGGCCTCAGGGTGCCAATGAAAAGACAGCACATGACTTAGTCAAGACTTAAGATCATCACTGGGGAAAAAATCATCCCCAAATCCTGCAGCTGAACCTAGGGGAAAGTGAGAAGGTAAGACAGTGGGTTTCATTCTCCTTGTCTAGCTAACTGTGAAGAAACTAAAGAGTCCACCCTCAGTCACAGAAACACACAGAGGAAACTACACCAGCAAGCCTCAAGTGCAAACAGAAGCCGTGTCACACGAGGGGCTGGGGGACAGAGGAAAAAAATTTGAAGTGAAAAAGATCACAACGAAGTAACAACCAAACTCATAAAAGACAGAGAAAGCCCTCAGCAAGCATCCAACAGCTCCGGATCTGCCTTTACTATGGCTACCAGCATCTATCTGGACAAGACCTGCTGCACAGAGACTAAAAATTGGAAGTTCGCGGCTAGAGACAGGTAGGTAGACAGGCAAAGGCATGGATGTGGTATTTATTCATTAAAACCACATTCACTGCTCTATGTATAAGGTCAGGAAGGAGGACTCACAGCCCCAAGCCCACCCCCATACCTCCCAGACAGTCACAAGTTCTGCAGAGAGAAGACAAAACAAAGTCTTAAATTTAAAGAGAGGAGGGAGGGAGACAGGTGAGGGAGGGAGAGGAGGAGGAGAGACAGAGACAAAGACATAGAGACAGAAAGACGGACAAAGGACCATGATGGGTCTGGTGGCACAGGCCTGTGATTCTATCTACACATAAGGCTAAAGCAGATAATTACCAGTTCAAGGCACACCTTGCCACAGTAAGCTCAAGGCCAACCTAGGCAATTTATGTGTGTGTGTGTGTGTGTGTGTGTGTGATGTACATGTATACAGGTACATATATATGTATATGCTTGCATGTGAAGACCATAGGTCAACACTATCTTCCTCAATTTTTGAGGAATTATTGTCTCAATTTTTTGAGACAGAATCTCTCTTTGAACATGTAGCTCTTTGATTTATCTCCTGATAGGCAATGAGCTTTAGGAACACACCTATGTCCACCATCCTAGTGACAGGATTATAGGCACAAACCTTTGTGTTTCAGATCTAAACTTGGGTTCACTACGCCGATTAGGTATACAGATCAATAGGAGAGCATGTGATTAATACATATTGGTTTCATAACCAGCTCCACAAAAGAAAAGGAGGAGATAGGAGGAGAGCATAATAAAGCCATTAACAAATTTCTCTAACTTTCCAATGGAGATAAAGTGTTGTAGGGAAAAAAAAAAAAAAAAAAAAAAAAAAAAAAGGCCTGGTCTGGCCATTTGTATCTTATAGGAAATGAACACAGATGGGCATGACCAGGAAAGAACAGGATCCACCCACCCCACACAACAACCAAGAAAATGAGTCCTTGGGATCCCCAGGATTGGAAGCCCAATAGTCTGGGAACTCTGAACCAAAAATCTGGAAGCTCTGCCAAGTTATGGCCTAAACTGCATAGGTCTCCAAACTACTGTTCCATCGGCAGAAAAACAGGCATGAAAGATCTTGACTCGGGACAAGATCAAAACAGACCAAGGACCTCAACCGTTAGGCCAGTGAGGCTTCAGGTTGGAAAATCTGATAATTCAAAAAGCTCCCCCCTCCCCCATACTAGGAGTCTGAGAATGAAACAATGTTTTCCCATTCTCTCAGGACTCAGATGCTGATGTGACAAGAGGAATCTACCATTTCAGGAAGGAGGTCTCTCCTGTCCCTTTTGGCCGCTGGTGGCTTGTGAAAGCAAACAGCACAGCAGAGATAAAAAGTCACCTGCAATGACTACTGTGCTGGTCGTGGGGGACAGGGGGAGGCTTGGTCACTCATCCATAAAATGGCCCTCAAAGCAGTAATGCTACTTGTCTTTCCTTGATGGCCCTGGACCAGCTGAGCTCTGAGTCTCCCTTTCCGAGCTTCCCATCTTAATTACAGGAACAATCTCATCAAGGGACAAAAGCAGCCAAGTGTCCCAGAATCCCCAGCTTCCTTTCTGAAAACTGACTGGTCACCCCAGGGCAGCCCCAAGCACCTTCCATCTGGGCGTAGAAAGGAGAAAGGGTGGCACCCCCCTCACACACTCCGCCCAGTTTTCTTTCATCTCTGTGTCTAGTTCATATGGATTTCGGGTTCACAAAGTGTGGCCTCAAAATGGTTTCTGGCAAGCCTAGGTGCACACTCGTCCCTAGTGGACAAGTGGGCACACGGGAACTGCATGGAGAGCCCTCTGTGTCCCTGTCATCTTACGCACAGCCTTTGTGTCCCACTGTTCTAGTTTGAGGTGGACCAGGAAGGTCTCTAGGCAGCTTAAACAAGACTTACTGCTTCCCAGCTGGGACCTTTGGAATCAGAGGTTCCTCCCTCCCCAAAGCAGCCTACTTGGTACATCACAGGTCATGGACCTATGCCCCTACCAATGTTAGAACAGAGCAAAACCACAGTCCTTGTCCTCTACTCTAGAACTCTCCCATCTCCATCCCACAAAAGGACGGGATGGAAACCAGTCACACCTATAACCCCTCTTGGAAGGTAAGGGCAGGAAGATCTAAAACCCAAGGTCATCCTTTGGCTGCACAGCAAGTTTGAGGCTATGCTGAACTACATGAGACCTTGTGTCCAAAGGAAGAGAGGAAGGAAGGAGTGAGTCAAGCTTGCTGCAAAGAATGAATGAAAATAAAAGAGTTAACCGGACCAGCAGGTGCTTAGCCTGAGTCCTTGCCTTCCAAGAATGCCTGGAAAATGAACCCCAGGGAAATCACCACAAGGAACCAACCAGCACTCACCCCTCCATCCTGGCTTTCCCTGAAGGTGAGCCTTCCAGAACCATGTCATATGGAGCAGTCCCAAGTGAGGTTTGGGTCCCTCTTGAAAGTGGAGGGTAGAAATGCAGCAGAAAGGGACTGCTAAACAGGTGGCAGTGCGCATGTGCGGCACTGAAGCCTGCACCACACAGTGAGGCATAAAGAAGGACTTGCAGGTGACGATTTCAAGATTGTGACACAGATGCAAGAAAAAAGATGGCCCCTTCCCTGAGAGGTGTACCTGGGACAGGACAGAGTCCTACACAAAGACAGACAGACAAGACTCTAGAGTGACAGTGTTACTGCAGTTTGAAAGACACTGAGTTCTGTCTGGTTCCTGGCAGGATTGCTCTGCTGGGCAGGCAAGGGGAATGGAGCACGTGTGTGCACACCCACACATGCATGCTTGTACACACACAACAACAACAACTAATTTGATTTCATTAGAGAGGCATTCACAGAAACCATGGGACTGCCAAGAAAGAGATGTGGAGAGAAAGGACACAAGAGAAAAGAGACAGGCCCATCGGGAGCACCCTCATTCTGAGGGAGATGGTCCTTCAGCATCTAGTGACACACTGAGAGAGCACATCATCTTTCTCCTTCCTAGAAATGCTAGGGAAGGGACCAAAAGTATTTCATATTCTGAAAAGTTCTACATTCATTCATTCATTCATTCATTCACTCATGGCAGTGTGTGTGTGTCCCACAGCATGGGTGCAGAGATCAGGAAATGCACAAGGAGTTGGTTCTCTCCTTCCATCCTGTGGGTCCCAGGGACTGTGGGCTGTCAAACTTGGTAGAGAGCTCCTTTATCTACTGAACCATTCTACCATCCCAAACCCCAGAGCTCTTTAGATCTGAACACCCCTGACCTGAAATCTGAGACCCTCTGCTTGTGGGAGCTCACAAGGTTTCAGATTTCCGGATTAGGGATGTTTAGCCTGCATTGGGCATTTCATGCCTAGAGGAACGGATTCTAGGAGCCACAGTGATGGCCACTTAGAAAGAAGCCAATCAGGCACTGCACCAGATGCCAGAGTTCCCTATATGAGAAAGACTTCCTGTACCTAGGGAGAGCTTGAAGGCATGCAGGGGGACATAGGGAAACTGGCAAAAGGCTCACCTCAGAGGTCAGCTACCACCTTTAAACACCAGCATCAGCATCATCAGTTGACCAATTGTTGCACCACGTGCTCCTGAAAGTCTGAATTTGCAGAGAAGAAATGAATCGTGGGCAACGTGGGTCTAAACTCTGCCTAATTGCCTAGTGCTTACTCTACCTCCTGCATGACATCACCAGCAAGCACAGTAGAGGGGACCAACCTTAACTACTGTCCCCACAGACCACGTTTTCCTGTGCAGAGAGCAGGCTACTCCAAAGCTGCTAAGGCAGCCGAGTTCACGGGCAGACGGTGTAAGCTCCAACTGCGGCCGGAAACAGAAACGAGGGAGCACCCTAGCTCCTGGTGGTGGCATGGCTGAGACGAGCCTGCCTAGACCAGGTCTTGAACGCTGAATGGGACGAACACAGAGAGAGGGATGATTCAGGCGGCCACAAACTGATAAGGAGGAACGAATGCTATTCACAAAAAGACTTTCAATCCAAATCCTGCTCGCCAGAGGCCTGGGAGTCCTTTGCTCTGATGTGGAACATCTTTGCAGAGTGATTATGAAGAGAGGCATGTGTGCGGCCAGTTAAACTTTATCTCCATTCACAGCTGAGGGTGTGGTCAGTTGAAAGTGTACCTGCCTAGCATTCGAGAAGTTCACATAAACTGAGTGTGTTGGCTTCATACCCATAATCCTAGCACTCTGGAGATAAAAATGGAAGGATCAGGAATGCAAGGTTACCGTGGCTACAGAACAAGTTCAAAGCTAGCCTGGGCTACATGAAAAAACTAAGTCCCAGAAAGTTGTAATAGCAATCCATGTTCCCATTCAGTATCATTCAGAGCATCTGAGAAAGCCAGTACTGACAGCTCGGGTCTCCAATGAGACCCCATCATCCCCCGGCCCCTCCACTCTTCCTGTAGGGAAGGTAGGTGACCACAGAGGATCCAGCATCCAGAGCAAGCGTGTTTATATCTCACCACATACTCCCTCTGCTGATTTCTGTCATCCAATCCCAACCAGCCATGCTTTGCAAACTGTAGCAGCCAAAGTGGTCCATGGCCTGGCCCCAACTCACTGTCCCTCATACCCCACACCAGTCCTACACGCTAGCCTACTCCATCCCTGCCTCTACTCTCACGTGGCCACACCTCTGCTCCCCTCTAACCACAGATGTCAACTACTGAGTAAAGGTGTTTGATCAAAGCCCTAGCTGTACTCTGAAGGCCAGCCAGGTACCACGTGCTCCAGGAAGCCCTCCCAAGTCTTCTATCAGCATGGTGCCCTGACCTCTGCCTTCCTCAGCTTCACTCATGCGATAGTTGAGCATGAGCCCAGATACACAAGCCCGCACGACAGGACACATGCAGCTGTCTTTTCTGTCTTGCTGTGCGAGTTAGTTTCGATCTCTTTAGATCCTGTGCTTCTCCATACCATGAGCAACCACTTGGCACACAGTAGGTGCCCGATAAAGATGGTTTCTGACTTGAATACCCATGGCTATGTCCTTCTTATCCTGGTGAATTCTCCAAACAGTGGCCATCCCCGAGCGGACACTTGTTTGGATTTTTGTTTGTTGGTTTGGTTTTTGAGACAGTG
Organism: Micromys minutus; assembly: GCF_963924665.1. Lineage (NCBI taxonomy): Eukaryota > Metazoa > Chordata > Mammalia > Rodentia > Muridae > Micromys > Micromys minutus. The sequence continues at coordinate 40,289,668 of NC_137985.1, forward strand.
CAGGGGGGAGGGGGTCTCTCTGTGGAGCCCTGGATGATCTGAAACTCACTAACTATGTAGACCAGGCTGTTCTGGAACTCATAGTGACCCACCTGCCTTTGTCTCCTGAATGCTGGCATTCATAGTGTGTACCACCATAGCTGGCCCTGGGTGGGTCACAATGAGTATTTGAAATGGAATCAGAGATGGTGAAAAGAGCAAACAGTTGAGTGGGTAAGGGAAGACAGAGCCAGGGTCCCCCTGCTTGCCCCCTGCCTACCCATCTGCCCAACAACCTCAGTGGCACCTACTTCTTCTACCTCCCAACACCACTTCCCCCATCCAACTGCTACCTGGGAATCTTCTAGCTGGCCCCAGATCTCAGCTGCAGATCTTTATAGCAGGCTCTAGAGCCTTCTCCAGGGTGCTGAGATCCCTCTAAATAATGTATTTCTCAGCCCTAATGCAAGGAAAAGGAATGGCATATGTTACACTTCTCAGATGCTCTAACTCACGGCCAAGCTGGACACTTTGAGGGAAGGGCGGCCTCAAGCTAAAGGGTCAGATAAGCTAAAATCAATATGAGTCACTGCCTCTGAATCCTCTAAATCACCTCTCTTCTGTTCCTGCCCATCCCTGAGCCAGAACCCTACAGCGGGCAAAAAGCAACCTCCAACTAAAAGGACCTTCCATCCAAGTTAATGGGGACAAACAGACCATACTTACCCTCTCTGGGAGAAAAAAAAATATCACCTCAGCCTTTGGGATCAATCAGACAGCTCAGAAATAACCAAGCGCACACAGTACAAATAACAGGAAAGAGACACTCAGAGGACAGCATTATTAATGCGAGCCTAATGTGTTAAACAATGGAGGTGAGAGGTTGCTTCGTTTCTAAACTGGGCAGAGCCACGTGGTTGGGCCACTGAATATAACCACCCTGGTGTGATCAGAACAGGAGGATGGGGATGTAAAAGTTTTACAAGTCCAGACATTCACAAGAGAGCTGGGAGAGTAACAACAGGAATTGAAATCACAGTTTAGGGGACACCACTGCCCGGATAAGGGAGACCCAAATACAAAATACAGCCAAGTCTCTGTGGCCTCCTCCCCAGGAAGGATTACTAAGAGGCATTAAGGACCCTGGAAATAAAGCAAGTGGCTTAGAGACCCACAAAACCTCTCTGATGGGGGACATGGAGCAGGTGACAGATGGACAAACAGGTGACTACCTAAGTCCAGTTCAGCCGATGGCCAGCTGACGGAACCAGGACACACCCAAAGCCATGGCAAAGGACACATGCTGGAGCCCACCTATGTATCCAGGGATGGAAGGAGGGAGGAAACAGCAACAGCACAGCCCCCTCTGCTGCTCCTGCAAGCATCTGCTGGCTTCTAGAAACTTCACCCATGCTTCTTCCCCAGCCGGCGTTCCCAGGTTTCAAGGAGCCAAGGCACAGAGGGCTCTCAGCTTGCAACATTCATTTTATTTTATGCTAAAATGAAATGAGAGATGCCTAAAGAGATCGTGTCCCCTCTTTTGGGTGCACTCACTCACTCACGCTTGCTCACACTTGTGTGTGCTCCCTCTCTCCCTCCCTCTCTTCCCCTTCTCTTGCTCGCTCGCTCACACATACACACACACACACACACACACACACAAACACACAGAGACACACGCATAGACACACAAACACACCATCAAACATCAAACATCAACGTCAAAAAAGACAAAGAAGAGAGCCTTCCAGGCCCTGTGGGGCCAGGCATCCACACTGCAGGCAGCCTATATGAGCTTCCTTTATCCAACCACAAAAAGGCCCCAGCAAGTCGGAGAGGGGGCCTGGGTGCTGCCAAACCAGCTGCCCCTCCGTTGAGGTTAGCAGTTACCCAGGGGCCAGATCCATCGGGCAAACAGCCCACGGCTCTCATTACACAACGGGTGCCCTTATCTCCCCTGACCACTGTCGGTTTGCAGACATTGCATGGTGTGACAACCACAGCCCGGAATGGGCTGTGAGAGACAGCCTTCAGCTCTGCCCCACTGTCAGTGTAGGCGAGAAGCGAGGCTTGACCGTTAGTCTAACTTTGGGCCTTCACGTTGCTATTAAAAGAGAGTCAAGGAGACCGGTAACAGTCTGAAGACCAGTGTCATAGTGCCATTTCTCTGATCCATAGTGTCAGATAAGAGACAAGGGTGGAACTCTCTTTAGGGATCATCGGTCACCCTCAAAGCTCCTTTTCAGACCAACTCTACAAGATAGAAGAGAAGCTGGGGACAGTAAAAGACAGGCTAGGTGGAGGTGACATCAGTGTAGGGTTCTAGCCATGTTCCTTCTCAAAACACCTCCCAAGGTTCCCAGTTATCCCAGGATATAATCCAAACTGAGCAACAGTTACAGTTACTGAACAATTACAGTGCTCCCTGCACTGTGTGGTGAGGCTAAAGATATAACCTGAAACCCTCAGGATCCTCCACTGAGGGGGATAAGGTGGTCACAGTACCCAGGATCTTCTGGCCATAGTCTGCAAGGGTCAGAATTTGACTTTGGGTTTACAGAGCGTCCAAGGGTTCCCTCTGCTATCTTCTTCATTCTCTGCCTTCTCTAGGCCTGGCCCAACATTTAGGGCAGCCTCAGGGGGTGCCAATCCACGCACCCAACCACCCCCCCAGCATGGATGACCCCACCCTATCCCCAGCCCTGGCAGAAGAGCTTTTTTTTTTTTTTTTACTGTCTCCCAGGTCTGACCACAGGTTCCCGCTTTCTGTTTTCATCTTTAAATCCTACTTTTGGATGCCAGACATGGCAGTACATGCCTTTAATCCAGCAACCGGGAGGCAGAGGCAGGCAGGGTCTCTGAGTTCAAGAACAACAGAGTGTATCCCAAGACAGCCAGGGCTACACAAAGAAACCACGTCTTGGGAGAAAATAGAACAAAGCAAAACAGAACATCCTACTCTGGGGTTTGACAAGGTAGTTGAGACAGGGTTACACTCAGCAACCCAGGTTTCGTCCCATCTAAACTTCCAAATGATAGGATTACCAGTGTGAGCCACCATGCCCTGAATTCAACTGGTCCTTCAACAACCCACTCAAATGCCACTCTATCCAGAATTCTGGGACTGCCTCTGTTCACCATACAACAGTTACGGGGTAGGGTTAACAGGTAAAATGTAAGACCCCACACAACTTTGTTGCAAGGTCCACCAAAGCACTCCCAGTGGGAAGCTGACTCATCTCGATATACATGGCTCTTCTGTATGGTCCTTCCGTTACCTTCCACTCTATCACAGACGCCAACACATACTCTCCAAGTACTTTTATTTCTTGTTTTTCCAGACAGGCTTTCTCTGGGTCACCCTGGCTGTCCTAGAACTTGCTCTATATACCAGGTTCGAACTCACAGAGATCCACCTTCCTCTGAAGTGCTGGTATTAAAGGCATGCACCACCACCACCCAGCACCTCCAAATACTGTTTAACTCTGCTCAATTTCTAAGCTCAAGGGCAAGCTCCGTGTCTTAGCAGTCTTTGCGTCTCAACCACCCAACCCCATCACAGATATTAACCTCACCAACAAAAGACTTGACAGACAATTGACAACTCAGACTGACAGAAAAGAGGCTGAGGGTCTAGGAGGGGGTGGCAAACTCAAGTCCCTATGCCAAAACACACCTGACCCCTGCTCAGTGACAAAAGTTTGAAATAGATCTCAAGCCAGATTCTAGTGCAGAAGTGGGAAGCAGGGCTGGGCAGTCCCTAGCAGGGGTGTCAAGAAGGAATTAAAGGGAACAGAGAGTGGCAACTCCACTTTCTAGTCCTGGTTGGGCCACTACATGCTATGTGGTATTCGGTAAATCACAGAACCTTCCTGGAACTCAGTAACTCCTCCCTAAAATAAAAGCTCCAAAAGACCCTGTCAACCCTTACAGGCTCTCATGACCTGAGCAACTTCCATGTAAAGCAGGGGGTGCCTTTCTCAGCAGGAAGCAAGAACAGGGACAGAGATGAGGCAGAATCTAATCCCTCCCCCCATGCCACTCTTTAACCCTCCAGAGACACAGGTGACCCACAGTAAGGGAGCCAGCACTCCTCTGGAACCCCAAGAGGGATCTGAGGGCAGCCAATGACAGAGCCCAGGCCTGGGAGCAGATCCCAGTAGGCAGATTCCCTCGGGCTGAATGTTAATCCCCCCTCCCCCCATACATGTTCACTTTCACAGATCCAGTTTAGGAGTGTTCAAATTAGCACAACCTGCCCTGAAATACTGCACAAAACACACAGTAAGCATTTTGCTTGTTTTTATGTCATCGATGGTTTCAATGGGTGACTCACCCTTCCGATTTAGCACTCTGTGCTCATGGGGTTTACTATAAATAATGCAAGGGAGGGCACACAGGCTGAGCATGGGCTCTGCCCAGTCGGACTGCTGGGTCACTGTGGAGTTAGAACTGCCTGAGGTGTGTTTGGAGAGGCTGCCTTCCACCCCTGCTCCAGGACAGACAGGAAGCCAACTGCCCCCATCCTGACCTCATAACACTGTTAGGAAGGGAAACTGAGACCCTACATAGAGTTCGTGCTGGGTACCAACCTAGAGGTTGAAAATGTGTGCTTCTTAGCCACCTGGAACCTTTCCAAAAGGTGCAATCAGGATTCAAAACCAGGCTCTGTACCTGCCTTGGGATATCTTAGGTAATCTTAACCCATTCTTCCCAACTCTGACCCCCCAAGTTGCAGGTGTGTGTGTGTGTGTGTGTGTGTGTCTGTCTGTCTGTCTGTCTGTCTGTCTGTCTGTATGTGTCTGTGTCTATGTGTGTCTGTTCTGTTGGTGAGGGGGTAATTCATTGTGACTTCTCAGGAACCCAAATTCACAGAAGGCTGAACCACAAATGCAGAAACACTGTAGTAATCAGAGGGGTCTTGGCCAGGACTCTTCCACTCCCTAAGCTAGGAAGTGAAGTAATACTTACAGGGATTGAGCCCCTTCCAGATCCTGCCTTCCCAGGAAGCCCCACCCCCACCACAGTGTTCATCACTCACAAAATTCCCAAGGGTCAGCAATTCCCAAAGTCTAAGCCAACCCTCCCCAAAGCAAGGCAAAAGAATACAGTGTAGACTTCAAGTCCTATAGATGTCCCAATCATCAGGGGTGGTGGCAGCATTGCTGGGTTCAAGAGACTTCAGAGATAAATATGGTCTCTTTTCAATTCTCTGCTGTTGTTTTGAGGTGTTTGTTTGTTTGAGCTTTGGTTTTTTGGGTTTTTTTTTTTTTTTTCTGTTTGGTTTTCGGTTTGGGAGTGTTGTTTGTTTCTATTTTCAGGGATTTTGTTTTTGCTTTTGAGGCAACATCTAAAGTAGCCCAGGCTGGCCTCAAACTCACTATGTAATGTAAGGCAAAATGTGAGCTTTTTAGCTTCTTTCCTCTACCTCCCACCTGCTAGGACTTCAGCCATGCACCACTGAACTAGGGCTTATGAAGAGCCAAAGACTGAACCCAGGGCCTCATGTATGCTAGCAATCTTCCATCAATAGAGACCTAGCCCCAGGTCAAGTGGGGACCCTTACATTCCTGGTGTGCCTCCACGATCCCCATGACCGAACTTGCTGATTGCTAGCACGACAGACATTCAGTCACAACTCCACTGTTTCCTGTCATGGTCTCTTCCTCGGGACCACAGAACAGCATTCAAAGCTCTGGAATTCTCGAGTTCCAGTTCAGCTAGCACCTTCCCCTCGCTGAGCATTTGAAGCGTGATATATCATTAAGGCCACAGACAGAGAGGCCGGGCAGCTTGTCCAGGTGCACCACTAGTAAATCTTAGTGCGTGGCTTCTTAGCCCTCCATACCTCAGTCGGCCAACTGCATTCTTGTCACCAGCTCAACAGTGACGAAAAGTTAACACAGCCGCCACCTTCCAGAAAAACCTCTCTTCTGATCAAGGAGCCCAGCCCCACCCCCACCCTAACCCATGCATGCCCGATGTCCAACGACACACTTCTCTCTCTCCATCTCTTGGACTTTGTGCTTCCATGGATACCCCCCTGCTCTAAATAGCCCACTCCGAGATCTGCAAACACTGGAAGGAGATCAAAACAAAGCTATCAGCTGGGTACCCTGCCTTTAGCGGCCAGTCCAAGCTCTTTTGTTTGAGTATCAGGCAGCTTATTGACCAGGTGAGAGGGTCAGAAGTCTTTCCTTGGCCTAGATGCTTCCAGAAAGAGCAGATTGGGTACAAGAGCTCAGGCGGGCACTGTTTTAGTAATTTTTAAGACTGGGAGAAAGAAAGGCCGGAAGAGGCAAAAATGGCCAATACCACCCTGCCCCCACTCTGATTGAACACAAACTTGAGTCTCTAAATGTTTCCATGAAGCAAGGGGGAAAGAGGCGAGGACAGGAAACTGGGACACCACAAGATCAATGCAGCCACCCAAGGCGACCACATTCTCTTCCTTCAAGTTCTTCCCCGCAACTGCCCCCCATCTGACAGCCTCCACAGGTCCCTATGCCTAACTAACTCACCAACCCTCACCTGACCCCTACAGTTTATCTTCCCACACCGAGAAAGGTGGCCCTTATCAAGCCATCTATTCCTAGTAGATTGTTCCAGGGACCACAAGGGTTATCAGTAAAGCCAATGCAGGATGATAAGCAGTCACCTCTTATGCAAACAGCACCAAGAATGCTAGCCACCGAGCAGAAGCAGAGTTTAGGAGAACTGGAGTCGAATGTCCTTCTCCATTCTAATGCTGGGCACCCGGATAACTTGGCTGAAACTGCTCAGGTGAGTCTTCTCCTTCTATGACAGGGATCTGTGCATATGTGACCCTTCTCTTTGGTCAAGATTAGTGACTTTACACGGGACACTTAAGCCCTGTCTCTGGCCATAGCTTCACTTTCTGACACAAATCTTGCCATTTTCCTGGGCCTCCTGACCACTGTCACATGCCCTGTTTGCTGAGGTAGAAGAAGTAAAAAGATTAAGGTTCTGCTGGACATGGTGGCAAACCCTTTTAACCCTGGCGCTCAGGAGTCAAAGGCAGGCATAAGTTTGAAGTCATTCTGCTTAACACAGTTGAGTCCCAAGACAGCCAAAGACACACAGGGAGACCCTGTCAGACAGACAGACCAGGATTGGAGGGGGGTCTCCAAAAGGAGAGGATTGTGGGTGACACGGAAAAAAATCCACTAAAAATAAAGGGGTACAGAGATGGTTCGGTTGGGACAGTGCTTGCTGTGTAACCATGGGAATCTGGTTCTATCACAAGCACCCAAGTGGATGTGGTGATGGAACCTTATCATCCCAGCACTGGGGAGGGAGAATCAGACAAAATCCCTAAGGCTTGCTGGACAACCAATCTGACCACCTAAATCAGCGAGTTCCATGCCTGTCTCCAAAAAATAAAAGTGGAGACTGCCTGAGGAACCTAAGGCTAACACCCACCATATGCACATTCATGCATATATACACATGTGCACACTCATATATACATGTGCACACATGTGCATACACACACACAAACTCTGATTGCTAAGATGCAATTCGCATGACTAGGGTATATTCTCGGGACCTATCTATGGGACAGAGGCAGCCAGGACACCAGGGAGGGCCTTCTCGCTCCAAGTGTAAACTCATCGAGGCAAGTGTCTGTAAGTGACAAAAGAATTTCACTCGGAAGGACAGAGCAAGCAGCCTCACCCCAGGGCTGCAGGCTGGCAGGGGGGAGAAGAAGAATGACACAATCCAGGGCTGGCCAGAATGAGCGACTGAATGGAAGAGGCTAATTTACACAGGAAGTGAGCACTTACCAGACCCTTCATCTCAACACACAAAACCCTCGGTCATATCTGGAAGTAATTACACCCAGTTAACATGATCTGCTTGCCACTAAAATTAACTACAAGCAGATATTTTTCACTTTTGCAGCAAGGAATGCCAAGATGTGTTCTGGTCTGCACCCCCCCCCCCACACACACACACCACTGAATCTGGCTTGGGGGAGGTGGCATTTATCTGCAACTTGGCAAAAAGGGAGAGAAAAACAAAAACAAAACCAAACTCTTTCTCGTGGCTGTCAGGACACGGAAAGTAAAAGAAGGTAATTATAAAAAAGTGGTGGCCCCAGAGCACAGTGTGCTGGAATCTAGAGCCATTTCCCACACAGAACTTCAAGAAGCCTTTTTTTTTTTTTTTTTTTTTTTTTTAAAGATTCATTCCATCTAGCTTCCCACTGCATTTAAATACCATCTTCAGCCCTTCTGCCAAGGGGCGAGGGCACGGATGCAGGGCTGCAGATTCACAAATGTTAGTGGAGCCTTGGTTTAGCAGATCCTTTTAAAGCCTAACATTGACTGTTTTCCATCCCTGATGTGGCCGGTTCCTTCAAGCAACTTCCACCCGCCCTGAGCTGCGCAGGGAACTCTTCACGAGATGTGTGCAGTTGTGCTACATCAAGGAAGAAGGCAAGTCTAAGAGAAAGTAACAGTTTGCTTCCAGTGTGTGGGCTCTGAAATTGGCTTATGTCTCAGGCTCCAAAACCCTGGGCTTAATGGACTCATCTTGGCTGACCAATATGTCATTTCCCTTTGTCCCCGACCCCACAATTTGAAACTCACTTATTTGTGGTTTTCTGTGAGCCATCGTTGACCAAGGCTACAAACACAGAGGCACATCTGCAAAGTTCCCAAGGAGGTGTTAGCCTGCACTGACCCCTCTTTTCTAGGCCACACTCCACCGCCTCCCCTCAAGGTGCAGTATTCCTTTGTCACCAAGGACTTTAAACCAGCAGTGACCAAGTAGAGCATCCACTGGCCAGACAATTCACAAACATCTTTTCTCAAAACGAAGCAGGCAGAAAGTTTCCCTTAAGAATGAGGTCAGACGCCACTGTTCTTGGCAAAAAAAAAAAAAAAAAAAAATCGCATTTAGAATTTAGAAACATTCCCTCAGGCATGGGGGCCATGTGACAACCAGAGAGGCCTTGCTTTAAGGACTTGGAGCTATGAGGGGGGTGGAGAAGACAGCATTTGATGTACTGAAAGAAACACACACTATTCTGTAACTCTGTTAATCTGACTTCATGAAGGGGACATTAAAGAATGTCCTTTCAAACCAACAATCCAGGGCCAGTGAGCACCTGCATTGGGCTATGTGTTTGTGTTAAGTGCGCCACAATCGCACTGACCAGGATGCCACCATGCCAAATGGCATGCTCCTAATTTCCCCCTGCTGACCCAGACGCAACTGACAGGGAACCCTGCCCTGCCCATACGGCTTCTAGAAGAGCCCATCCTCGTTTCCAGACACCATGTTCTCTCCACTCACCACTGTGCGGTCAACCATTTTAAGAAACCTGGGGGGAAAAGATGGAGCAGGGAGAGACAGAGACAGAGGACAGACAGACAGAGACTGGCCCTAAAACACTCACCTCCTATTAACAGCCCATTGGTACATGATGTGCCTTCTTTCCCAACTACACACAGGTGCGCACACTTGCACATAAGTGTACACTCACAGGCATGCACTCACACATGCACGGAGGTGCACAAACCTACATGTGCGCACACACACACACACACACACACACACACACACACACAAGAGCTCACACATGCCTGGATACACATACTAGGTCTTATTACTGCATAGCCTTCTAGGCTCAGAAAGGGTTAAATTACCCTCACTGCATAAATCAAAAGTTCAAGGCTGCACCACACCACAATGCTCCTCTCTTTATGTATGACGAGAGCCAGAGAGAGACTACAGTCCCAAGCATCCTGAGTGGGTCTCCCAGGCCCGCACAGGTTACACCACTGGGGTCAGAGTGGAGGACCTTTAGCGGCAACATTCATTTCCTGAACAGGACAAGCCCTCCTGACCATAAAGCTAATAAGAACTTCCTCGCACGGCCGAGCTCCGGCTGACAGGGCGACTTGTCACCGGTCATGCAGGAGGAGAATGCTGGTTCCCATTAGAGGCTTATGATGCCAGGTGCTCCTAATAAGGCACCGCAGTGAGAAACAAGAGCCTGCTAAGTCCTGGCTTCAACTCTGGAAGTAATCAGGCCTGTGCTTCAGGGATTAGGGAGGGGCCTTTCTTGAAGAAATGGGGGGAGGGGATGGCCTTCGTAGACCCCTGGCAGCCGCTAACCTGCTGAATGACTTAAATAAATAAATTCCTAACCATCCTTCCATTTCTTTCCCAGCCACCATAAAAGACTCCCCCAAATTAACACTAGTAATGCTTCCCCCGTACTCGGGGCTTGATGGATTGCCCCGAGAGCCATTACGTTAGGCCAGATCTGCTTCTCATGATGGCAAGGAGGGTCGTGCCAACAGACCTAATGGCATTAAGATCACAACCCTCAGCTAATCCACTTAGCCCAGGAGAGGATGACAAGGGGCTCAGTGGCTCAGCTATCAGGCTGGGGTCACAAGGGAAGTGGAAGGTAGGTAGGCAACTCCTGCTGCTACCGGTTAACTCACTTTTGGCTTCTGCCATATTACCACCCCATCCGGTGCAAAGATAACGGTTTGATGGAGTTCGGATCTTATTTTTAGCAGGTCCGATGGGTGTGCTGCATGTCTTTATGGAGACCGGGAACTCCTATTGGCTGTAAAGAACTTAGGCAGGACTAGAGTTTTTACCTCTTCATCAAATTCCCTCAGCAATGACCTGCTGTTTCAGGAAGTCCTTCCTCTTACTTAACTTGGATGCTTCCCCTGGTTAATGCTGTGCACACTGAAGAGAATCGGGCCTCGGGGTCAGAGTGGAAGAACTGGGATTCAAACAGGATTTGGGGGAGTTAGAGCCAAAGTTTCCATGCCGACAAGAAAGGGCTGGAGCCCCTCCCCACAGCTGCAGAGTTAAGCTTCACATAGGCAAAACCCAAGCATAGTTTTTATTTTGTTTTTTATTTTTCAAACTGAGCCAGCATGATAAGAGCACAGGGGCTTTTAAGGGGAAACAGTAGAAAGGGGGATTTCTGATTCTGCTGGCATGGAATTAACAATTCAGAATTTTTATTTTTGAAAACGGGTTTCTTTTTCCCTCCCTTCTCTGGTTTTCTGTTTTCTAGTCAGCATAAAAAGGTTCTATCTCCAGAGGCCACCTGCTCTGTCAGTAAGATGTGACACAGGGTTTCCTGGATCTGTGTGGTCTGGGTCCCCGAACACCTGTTTACTACGCCATTTGCAGGTGACTGGCCTCTGAAATGACCAGGAGAAATGAGAAGCCACAGATGGCCCCTTAGCTTTGGGGAAAATGAGTCCTGGCATCCTTTCCTGCTTTACTATGGACAAGTCCACTAACCTCTTGGGCTTTCCTTGGCCATTGGGAATGTGAGACAAACAACCCTCTAACAGACCAGCTAAGCCCAGAAGCTGACGTGTGTCAGGCACTGAACACTGCCCCTGGACCACTATGGAAAGGATGCCTGAGGAGAGAGCATTCATGTGAGCCCAGCCCAAGACCGCGGGCAATAAGGCGACAAGTCCTTGTGTCAACGGCACCTCCGCCACAGAGCCTCGCCCACTGAGCTCCATGCAAGCAGAACAGACACTGCTCTGTGTCTGCATCTGACCCCGACAGCAGCAGCACTCCCCAGCAACATTTGAAGAACTGGCATGACTCAAGAGGCCCTGGGTCAGTGGGACAAAGTATGCCCGAACACCAGGGTGCATCTGTCTACTTCCCAGGAAAGATAGAGGTGCATGTGGTCGGTCACCACCCCAACGCACACACTCACCACGGCAGTTTTACAGTGCGGAAGGCACGGACGGGCTGTGCCAGAGAGCAAGGTCTCGGGGAAGCAGGGGCTGAATGACACAGCACACCACAAACCTGTACTGCAGGCTTGGTTCTTCTGCACAATGGTAATGGCTACCAAATGGCCGACACCTATGGAGCGAATGCATTGTGCGTTTCTATGCTTGGCAAATATTTACATGTTGCCCTTTATAATGGCCCCCTGAGTAGGTCCTGTTATCTCCATTTTACAAATGAACAGACAAGCCTGGAGAGGTTAACCACCACAACCCCGGTCACACTGTCAGTAAGTGATAAAATCAGCCTTGTGACACAGAACCAATTCAAGCACATTCACTGTGTATAAGACACAGGGGTTGGAGGTAGACAAGCTACTAAATAGCTATGGAGGAGCTACCCGCTTCACCTAAGATGCCAAACGGAACATTTTAGTTATCATGGAACATTCGAGAACCTCTCTTGCTTCCTCATCCTCATTTAGCAAGACTCTTAAGTCTTACCCTTTAACTTTCAGTTGTGTTTTAAAATCACCTCCTGCATATGCACATACACACACAGGCTCGCATGTGCGCACAAACACAGGCACATTCGCAGAGTAACTGGAAATGATTTCCTTCCAAATTAACAAGAAATCAAAAGTAGAGCCTGAGCTTACCCATTTAACGTTTTTAAAGAGTCGTCAGGAGTTTCCTACAACATGCAGGTCTATGAAAGTCAAGAGTTCACTCCATCTAGCTCAGTAACCCTGAGCAGGTTTCAAAAGTGGAAAACAAAATACACAAGTCAACAAGCTGGGTATGGTGGTACATGCCTTTAATCCCACAATTTAGGAGGCAGTGGCAGGCAGATCTCTGTGAGTTCAAGGCCAACCTGGTCTACATGCAGAGTTCCAGGACAGCCAAGGCTGTATAGTAAGACACTTTCTCAAATAAATAAATAAATAAATAAATAAATAAATAAATAAATAAATAATCCAAAAGACACAACTCAATGCAGACAGACGGAAATCAAACTGACCCTATCTTAGCTGCCTGATCCCATGACAATCCCCAAACCATGGAATAAAATACAAGTGACCAACAAAATGCTCTTAGAAAGAAAGCTCGGGATGGGAAGGGACCACAACACATGTAACTCAGAGCCTTGGCTTCCAAAAGCGGCTGGACACGCCCTGGCAAACCATCTTACTTCCTTACACCGTTGCAGACCTCCCCAAAAGACCAGGTTCCCAGGAGCCCAGGAAGTTAGGAACAGAATCATTCATCACCCCAAAAGGATACTTCCTGGAAACAGAAATGGTTTGAATAGGATTGAGGTAGATCTGTGAATGACATTGTAGCTATAAACAGCTACTAAGCAAAGCCTGGAGATACCTGACCTTTAGAACTGACGTCAAGGAAGATGGCTGAAGCCTCCGACCCTGGCAGTTTAGGGATGGCACTGGTACCTAAAGACTAGGTCAGATGGAGCCAAGCCAGGACAGCACCGTCCATGGGCTTATAAGGACTGCTGCAGTGTACCCAAGTCTCATGAACCAGATGACAAGCACAGAACCTGGCCTTAACCATCTACAGTGGTGTGACCATCAGCAAGTCACTTCCTTGCTTCAAATCTTTCCTTATCTTTAAGTTGGGGGGGGGGGGGGGCGGGACTTTATATTGACCCGAGATCTGTTACCCAAATCCCCTGGGCGCTTCAGAAATCAGAACTGTGCAGATGTTAGGCTTATCAGGTCCTGTGTTTACCAGCTCCAGTGCCATCTAGGGCAGCGCTCTGTAATCAAACACATTAATATTTTTTTTGCAGCAAAACATATGAATATTCAAAATAAAGCAGGATAAATATAGCCGCGCATCAGCTTTTGCCACTAAATGAGTTTGCTGCAAACTTACACCAAACCTTTGAGCTTTCAGAGCTTCTCCAGCTTTGTAATCACAGAGCTGGGGTTGTCAGCCCCACTCCCTCCTTCAGAAGGGTTAGAAGACAGTCTGTCAATGTGCTTTGCCAAGATAGAGCGTCACAGGTCACAACGGATCATGGGCATTATTAACGTGGTTGCTGTGGCTCTCCACAGCTTATCTTGTTCCAAAGAGAACGTGGTGCTACCTCAGAGGTGCCTGGAAGTCGGGCATGGTAGCTTGGACTTCAGATCTCACACTTGGGATGCTGTGGCAGGAGGATCACCAAGAGTTCAAAGGCCACTGCAGGCTACAGTATGGGGAGAGAGGGAGGGAGAGAGGTAGGGTGGAGGGAGGGAAGGAGGGAGGGAAGGAGGAAGGAATGTGTGTTCAGTTGCTTTAGCACTTTCCTACTATACACTAAGTCCTGGTTAAATCTGACCCTCAGTACCACCTAAAACTAGAAGAGATGGTGCACACATGAAATTCCCAGCATTCAGGAGATGGAAGCAGGAGAAGCATTAGTTCAGAAAGGTAATTCTCATGCGTACATATATACATATACATATCTGTATATGTGCATATATATAGTTCTAAGCTAACTGGGGTACACTAGATGTTCTCTCAAAACAATTGCTAACGGCCATATGACACTCAGCATGACTCCTCATTGTTTGCTATGTGAAAGACTCCAAGCTGAGCGAACAGAGCCCCAACATCCCAGGTGGGATGAGTCAGAACATGGCTCCTATGTTCTAAGGCTGGCCCCAGGAAGCTTTGGGGAAGGTCTCTACCACAGGTGGGTTCATGGAGCCAGACAAGACCAACTAGAGCCTCCCCTTCCAAAACCAAGAGTGGCAGAGCCACTGACCTCACCTGAGGATCAGTATTTGATAGCAAGAGACTTTCTATAGACTCCTATAGAAACTACAGCCCTTGCTCTGATTCTACAGCCCCCCAGGGGCCAGAGTGCAAACAAAAGCTGTGTTGGGAGTAGGGCAGACACAGCCATAAATGTCTCCACATGGGTCAGCTCCCCTGCTCATGTAATGTTACCAACAACCGTGTAAGGTTGGGCAGAGTCAGGAGCATCCAATCCGGGTGAGCTGGATTGGTGATCCTAGATGGCATCCAGACCAACCCACAGGCATACAACTGCTCCGGCTTTTCAGAGAAAAAGTCAGGAAAGTCCCATCTTCCAGAACCCTGACAGGGCTCCCTCTCTAGACACTGTCCTTTTATAATGGGCCTAGTGGGAAAGGTCCATGGGTCCAGAAATTGGAGAAGATTGCTGCTAAATTGTGTCTCACTGGCTAGTTTCCTTCAGGTTCTGTCAGTTAAATAAGTCCTGCTGATTTATCCAAGTGGTGTCTCTGTTTGGTCTTTCCTTCCTTCCATCCATCCATCCACCCATCCTTCCATCCATCCATCCATCCATCCATCCATCCATCCACCCATCCTTCCATCCATCCTTCCATCCATCCATCCACCCATCTATCCATCCATCCATCCTTTCATCCATCCATCCATCCATCCATCCATCCATCCATCCTTTCATCCATCCATCCTTCCATGCTTCCATGTTTCTTTGATATCCTACCATTTGACACAGGGGTCATGACACACAACCCCCCAGAGTTCCATTACCACCTTCTGCCCAGCCAAAAGGTACTCCCCTCAGGCCACCCCAAGTTGGGATCAAGTTCTGGAGAAACCTATGGATGTAATTCAATAACCAACAACCCCATTCCTGCCTTGCTTCTCTATACTCTGCCCTTTCTTCTTCCCGAGAGCATGAACAAATGCCAGATGCTTCATCTGCACCAACACTCTAACCTGACGGCTTAAAATAAAGTGAACCTTGCAGCCTGTATCCTACCATGGTCCTCCCTGTTAGGATCCTGGCCAATTCCTCAGCTTCCTGGCATCTGATTTTTTAATCCTGCTTTTCTGTTGGCTCTCGTGGCTGTGATGACTATTCTACCACTGAACATTTATCAGATTGATGATAGGCGGTGTGGGGGGGGTGATACACAGCACAGTGGGAAATGGGGAGGTGGTACATTAATTGTGGTGCCTGGAAGGAGGACAGCAAAGGCCTCCCACGAAGGTAGTTCATCTGTCTAGGGGTAGCCAGGGCTGCACACACAGAGAGATATCCTCTCCCTCTCTTGACATCCTCGGACGTCATGGCTTATCGTAGAGGGCTCTGGCACCAGATCTAGCTACTCAGGGTGAAGAACTCACTCCCTCCCTCAGTCAAAAGGACATGGTGTGGCAGCAAGAACTCCAGAATCAAGCCTCATTGTTAAAAGCTTCTGAGGACAGAGACATAGTCTACATCATCTCATACAGACAGGAATATTCGGAACGCCACACGAGAGCTCGGAGCCAACAGTGAGATACTGGAATAAGACTGGAGTAAAATGAAGGACAAAAAGGTAGTTCTTCACCTTTACGGTAACTAGATGGTGGCTCGGCCCCAGTGATGTTGGGTGCCACTTCAATCAGCATCAACCCTTAAACTGAGCTCAGCAAGCTCAAAGAACAACTACAGATGCTCGCCCCTCATGCAGCAGCTCAGATACAGCTCAGCCAACCCTCATTTCTTTCCATTGGAACCCTATCTCAGGAGAACCTAGACACCTCAGGACAGTTACATCTTTTGCGGCCTTCTTGAGTACAAAGAAAACTATGTACACAGACTCAGTGAAAATTCTTGGTTCTGTAAGGAGGGCTTGGGAGATTTAAGACTCAGAAAAAGGTCAGGCATGTGGTACCTTAACCCCAGCACTTGACAGACAGAAACAGGTGGGTCTCTGTGAGTTCAAGACTAGCCTGATCTACATAGCCAGTCCCAGGCTAGCCAGGGCTATGGAATAAGACCTTGTCTCAAACAAATAAGTTAAAATTAAAAAAAAAAAAAAAATTAGTGGGGGGGCACTTTATTTGTGAGCAGGTATGTCCCAGAATTCCAGTCTATCTCCACCTCCCCTGAGCTATGTCTATGGCTGCATCTTGCTGGACTTGGCTTTTTTGCTGGTATTTGTGGCTTTTTACACATGTGCTTCCACGTTCATTGGATCCAAACACAGGTCCTCATACTTGCCTAGCAAGCATGTTACCAACAGAACTTGCTCTTTCCCCCCCCCATCCTCCCCACCCTCCACCCAAAAACTGACCTTAAAAGGTGACTTTCTACCATACCCCACTTTTCACACAGCACGTTCACATCCGGAGAAGATGACAGACCTATCTGGTCAAGGTTCAGAGGGGGTTTCCTCTTAAGAAAAGTGTGAGAAAATTAAAAAAAAACAAAACAAAACAAAAAACAAGCACAATTTCATCCGTCTATTTTCTGAGCAGAGCAAGTACTAAGAAGACAACATATCCGCTGTTATTATTTTTGGTACTCTCTAGAAAAAAAAAAAGATTACTTTTTTAGCTGAGTGCTACTTTCCATGAGGTATAGCTCAGCGCAGCCGATCAGGAAGCTTCGGAGTGAGCTGCGGCTAGAGATGATTATATCGGTTTCCCACCCACTCAGGTCCCCCTACCTAAGTGAGCAACATGAATGGAGGAGGAAGAGTGCGCACCAGCGTGGAAAGTCCACCCAAGATCAGCAAATTAGCCAGTCGGAAGTTGTGCAAAAATAAAAAGGTTAGCATCCATAACAACAGAAAACCGGATTTGTGGGCACAATTGGTCACACTCAGGGAAGAGGGGAGAAAATGATGGGCCTGTAGTTTATGCCAATGGGCTTATGGTTTATGGCAATGAGCTTATGGCTTATGGCAATGGGCTTATGGTTTATGGCAATGGGCTCGTAGTTTATGGCAAACAGAAAATGCAAACCCACTGTTCATTCCCTCTCTCATGAGCACTGGTCAGTGCTCCCAAACAGGAAAGGCAAACCCACTGCTGACTCCTTCTCGTTTGAGTGCTCCCTGATCTGTTGTGCAGGAAGGACCCTCTTCTTTACAGGGTGGCTACAAGGAGCCATAACGCACAAGAAGTCTTACTTTGAATCTCTCTGCCTCGGTAGGACTCAGTCGCAGCATATTAGTAAAAGAAACACTACCTACCTCTGGGGGATATTGTAACCAAGGTACAATAACAGCTAAAGTACTGGTCCTGAGCCAAGCACATCACAAGGACTCAGAAGTGGGAAGGGGGTTGCAGAGATGAAACCAGAAGCCAGAGGGCAGCCAAGGCTAGCCCTTGTGGTAAAAGATGTGGTAAGAGACTGAGTCACGGGTTGTAAGGCCAAAACTTTCTCTGCCTCGCGGTGTGTCTGCCAGAAGAGACATTTGAGACCTATAGGTACGTAAAGGACTTAAACAACACGCAAGGCCTGCTTTCCTGCTGCCAACATCAGCCTACCACTGCACAAACCATGCCCAGTGGGGAAGGAAAAGGCTATCGTCTGATAACATGGCTCGATCCAGGCCAGAGGAGACCCTCTGCCCAAACCCCACTTCCTGCCCTTTTTCTCACCACTTTATTATTAAATAGTCGCTCTTGGCAAAACAAGAGCATAGACCAAACCACAGGAAAACCAGATGGAAGCCCGAAAGAAAAGGGAAAAGAAGGCCTACAGGCTGAGCCCATGCGTTCCCAGATGTTATGAATAGACACCATTTCTTCCCGCCATCCTCTGAAAATAACTGTGCCCTCCTATACCTTGATATCGGGAAAAACGGTTTGGTTTGATTTTTCAAAGAGCACAAAGGAGTCGGGTCCTCAGATTCGGGCATAAAGAAACTCCATTTGAGCCAGAGTGTGGTGGAGGGGCTGAGGCAGGGGCTTACCTGTGCTGCTCCACGGCCTCGTTGTCCGGAAGCTCGACCCCACACACGCTGCACTGTTCCCCCAGAGGACGGCTCTCGGCCTTCATGCCCACGGCCAGCTCCCCCAGCTTGCTGAAGAGCTCTCTCTGGATGAAGCCCTGAGGCAGCAGACTCCCATAGGTGCTAAAGTCCATGGAGACTGCCAGGGCAGGTTGCACATGGAGACCAGAGGTCACTGAAGATGGCACGCTCAACACAGCATCAGCCTTGTGGTTGGGCAACACGGAGTAGATGCCCAAATGCTTCTCCACTGGGGGTGCCAGGGACTCCTGTCGTCCAGGGGGTCCCTGGCCAGCTTCAACAGGAGGTGAGAACTGCTCACCACTCTCCTCTCTCCCATAATGCAGCTCTCTGGCACTGGTGATGACACTGCCTCTCGTGGGGGTCCCAGGTCCCTCTTTGCTCCTCTCCTCAAGCTTGTCCCCCATCCCTCCTGAAATGCTAGGCTCAGCCGCCCCAGGGCTGTCCTGGCCAGGGGCTTCATCAACCTGCATCATTTCCATCTTGACCTCAGCCACCCCAGGGTGCCGCCCACCCCCTGCCAGCGTGGGCTCCTCAGGCCCTGCAGGTGGCTGAAGAGTCCCTTGCAGGAGTGACTGTCCTATGGTCATCAAACTGTCCACTGCTGCCTTGGTAGGACTCATGGCTGAGAGACCAAAAGAGGTGGAGACCGAGGGGCTCTGGTCTACCATGGGTCCAGGGAGGCTCTGTCCAGCCACACTGGCATAGCCACTCTCCTCGCTGGAATGCTTCGAGATGAAGATGTTCTTGAGGTAACGGGCCTTACGGTCCTCTTCTTCTTCGCCCCCACCATCAGCCATGGTAGCCTCTGTGTCATTGTCATCGGATGCCTGGATGGTCTCCAGGATCTTCAGGCACTGTTCCTCCAAGTACTCAATCTCTAGGATCTCAGCTGCATACAGCAGATCATCCAGGTCCTCTGCCTTGGCTTGCAGTGTGGCCGTGTAGGCATACTCCAGGATCTGCTGGAAGGTTTTTGGCGAGAGGAAGTCCAGAGTATAGTGCTGGCTGTTTCGATGGAAGAGGATCTCAAACATCTTGCTGGTGCAGGCTAACACCGTCCGGTGGGCATGGAACTCCTGGCTGTCCACCATGATGACCACATCGCACAAAGTACCGGCCAGTCGCATCTGATTGGCCTTGCACAGCAGTCCCGTGGGGTGGCTAGGGTTCTGCAGTTGGATCATACCCATCTTTGTCAGATCCATGATGCTCCCCTGGGCTCAGGCATGGGGCTCTCTTTCCTTCTCTGTTCAGCAAGGTGGGGCAGGGTAGGCTTCGGGGCCAGCAGAGGGGACTGGAGAAGAAAAGAGAAGACAAAAGGGGTGAGCAAGTGACAACTTCCCCAGTGTCCCTTATAATAAAAATTCAAACACTTCAGTATGCCTCCACTCCAGAAAGGGGCTGGGGGCATTAACAGAAGGGGAGTGGGCTTCCTAGAAATGCATGATCATCCTTTCCAACAAGCCCAGGAAGCTGAGAGGAAAAAGGTTTATGCTGCCCCACACAGCGGTCCCCCCATGCTCTGAAGCATGCATCAGATGAAATGAAGACTGTGATGAATCCTAGGCGTTCTTGAAAGTAGAGCCTTCCTGTGTAAGACCACCATGAGGCTCACAAACGTACTTAAAACTAATGAGTTTTCAACCCCTCCCTTTAGTCAACTTAAGCGTTCAGCTTTACTGTCCACCCTCTATTGGCAAACCCTCAACTTCAATGTTTTTCTAGTTCCAGCTCACTGAGACAGCCTGAGGAGACAGCCAGATCTAGCCAGGGCTTCCTAGCATGCTGGTGGTCTCCTATCTGCAGGCAACGGAGCTGTGCTCTCCTAGTCACCCTAGATATGTCTCCTCTCCGTCACCCAGTGGTTTCTATGGCCTCTGTCCTTGCACTCTGAAGTCAGGGCTGCAAAAGACTGGCAGACCCATTCTTAGGCTGTGACAAGCATATTACCACACACACACACACACCTTCCCCCTTCCCCACCCCACCCATCACATCACATTCTAGCTTAAGTCATTTCTAACTACAAGTTCCTCAAAGTTGCTGTAGGTGTCCAAGGTGTGTGTGTGGGGGGGGTGTGCATGTGCATGCATGAGTGTCTACAGACAATTGTGCAAAATGCTACAGCCTCCTCTTTTACCTCTGGTCCACAAGCCCCCAGTGGACAGAATGCTCTAAAATGAGAAAGCAGACAACACCATAGGAGGATATGTTCCCAACAGTCTTGAGGGCTCACACCAGACTGGATGCCTCCCAGGTGTTGGCAAGCGGTAGGTGACAAGGAGAAAAACTGACACTGAATATGGCTCTGACATTGGCACCAGTGTCTCTGGCATGAGTTAAGCCCAGAAGGAAGGGGAGACAGCGCTGGGACACAAAGGTCTCTCCCAGAGTGTGTTCTGGATGACTGAGAGGCTCCCAACTTTGAACAGCCATTGGGACATAGGCAGAAAGACCTACCGGGATAAGGTCCCAACCTCTGTCTGTAGCCAACATTTCACACAGCCTGGGGAGAGAGAGGGTGGAGAGAGCTAGGCTTCTCACCAACTTTTCTTAGAGCTTGCCTTCACCCTCAACAGGAGTCTTAAGGACTCTTAGGCGCAAAACTCATGCAGAAAGAGTTAACAATATTGGCTGGCCACTCCAAAGTGGAAACGGAGGACATCAACAAGGGTGAGATATCCATTCATCAAAGGCTGCATGAACGTGGTGTGCTTTCAGGAGAGATCAGAGATTCAGAGAACTAAGAAGGGAAAGCCAAAATAAAGAAGGTTCGCTGCCCGAATACCTTCCCCCAAAGGAGCCTTTTGGACCTTGGGGGAAATCAAGGTGCCCTCTCCCTAACCCGCGGATCCGCACCCGCGGTCTGATGGTCGGTTGCTAGGTGAGGCGGTCAGCCGACTCTGGGCAAAGCCAGCGCTAACCCGCCAGAGCTCCGAGGATCGATGGAGAAACACACCCCGGTTCCCAGAGACCCCCGCCGGGACTTGCATAGGACTTTGGCAAACTTGGAAAAGCAACTTTTCCCTGGGAGTCAGGTGCCTGGGAGAAAGGGAACGGAGCTAGGAAAAGGGGGAAAGCGAAAGAGATCGGGGAAAAGAGAAGGTCCGAGCGGACTGGACGGCGCTGCTAGGCCGGCCGGGCGGCGCAACCCCCCGGGGAAGAAAAGGAAGCACAAAAGCCGGGAGGCGAGTGGTGGGAGGCCATCTCTGGGTCCTCCACTTTCCACTCAGGATCGGGATCCCCGAGAAGCCACCAGCAGGGTCCCCGGCCTCCCGCACCAGCTGCCGGCGTGCCCGAGTCAGACACGCTGGGAGCGTGGCGGGGAGGAGGCGAGCTGGTCGCAGCGGCGCGCGTCTGTGCATTTGGTGGGGTCCGCAGGCTGGCAGGATCGTGCGCATTTCGAGCGCGTGCGGGAGCATGCGAGGGGCTGGGCGAGCTTGCAGCGCGCCAGGGTGGGAAAGACATCCCGAATGCATCAGGTGCAGAGCCGGGAACCCACCGTGCGCGGCCGGGAGCGCACAGCGAGCTCCGGCTCCACGGGCTGTTCCCACCGAGAGCCGAGGAGGACCCGGAGCGCCAGAGTCTCTCCGAAGCTTCCCTCTCTCCTTAAAAGGGGGCATCAAGTCCAATCAAGAAGAAGAAGGAAAAAAAAAATCCCACCACGTTTTCACTAAAGAAAACAAAACCTGAGCGGGTACCAGTCCCCTCCCACCCGCCCCCCAGGTTCCTCGGGTTCTAGCTCCCCAGCCCGCCAGCGAATAAACACAAATAAATAAGGCACAATCCTATCTCACGCCAAGCGCACCGGTCCGCATACATATGAGCACCCACAGGCTCTCTGCTCCTCCGCCAGCCCTTGCCTGTACAAAGACACCCAGTCCCCGACTACACGCGCCCGCAGCCCTGGCAGACCTCCCGGCCTGCCACCTCTCACCCGGACCGGACCGTGCCCGGAGGAGGAAGGTTGGTGAGGCAGCTGCGCCCAAGCTGACAGCCTCGGCTCCGCTTTCTAGCTGACCCCCAACCGGCACGGGCGATCGCTGCAGCGGCAGCGACCAGAGAACCCCGCACGAGCCCAGCGGCCGAGTGGCCAAAGCTAGCACCACCCGCCTAAACCTCTCCCGCCCCAGGGCGCCCTGGCGGGAGGCGGTCGCTGGGCGGTGCGAGTCCTTCCCGGGTTCCCTACACACATACACTTACGGCTTGCGGAGCCTGGAGCTTGGGGTGGGTGTGCGTGCCTGGGGGGGGTGTTAGGGGTGTGCCTGGATCGGGGAAGGGGTGTTGCTGGGGAACTGTTGCTCCGGATCTCACGGCGGCAGCGGCGGCATCGCCCGGCAGTTCGCAGTACCCGCTCTCATCACCCTTAACTCCTCTCTGCCGCTAGGTTAGCAAATCACCACCGGCTGCGGCGCCTCCGCCGCGTCCCACGTCAACGCCGAGCCCCCTCCCCTGCGAGGCCCCGGCGCCTCTCCATCTTTAGTGCTGGCGGCCGAGCCCGGCTCCCTGCCCACAGCTGCCCCCTCCCCTCCCCCTGGCCTGCCCTGGCCCGCCCACCCCGCCCCACCCCCGCCCTGGCAGAGCCCGTGCGCGCTCCCAGCCCTGCCCTCCCTTCCCGGGCGCTCCCCTCCCTTCCCAGCGCTCGGCGCTTTGGGCTTCTCCTGACATCTAGCTGCTGCCCCGGCGCCAGCGGCTGTTGCTCGTGGCTAGGTGGAGAGGGCAAAAGGTTGCAAGGAAGAGGAGCCGCAGAAGATCTGGAAACCAAGGGGTCAGAAGGATGAGAGAAAGGGAGGAGCAGTTCCCACTTTAGCCCCGGTTGTTTTTTTTTTTCCATTTCTAGTGGGCATGCTGTGTATATCCCCCGCCCCCAACTCCCCTAACTCCTGTGCTCAAGAGCGCAGTTTTGTCCCGTTTTCTATTATTTGCACCAATGTGTGGCATCTAGCCTTTCACTTTCCCTCGGGATGCAGATTGAATCCTTCCTTACCCTACACACTAGTTTTAAATTGGACGTTTCCCCAGTCCCAAACCAGGCCTCTCATGCCTGCCCGGTGCAGGGGTGAACGTCCGAGTTAGCGGGATTTAGCCTGATAAACCCAGAGGGGCCAGTAGAGATCTGGGAGAAGGAGGCACCTCGGTTTGCAATCTAGATTGTTGCTAACTGGGATGTCAAGGCCTGAGTAGTAATGCTTTCTCACTCCCAATCTCCGGCATCCTCCTTCTATCTTCCAGGAACCTGGATGGAAAGTTCTGAAGGTCCTGCGCCTAGCTCAGTTCAGCCTTCGGAAGCGACTGGGAGCCTGGAAGAGCGCTAGGCCGCTCCAGAGTACTTCCTTCCCTCGTCGGCTGGTCCACTTTAAAGGACGTAGTTGAGATGACAAACCGTAGACCAGAGAAAAATGTGTCTTTCCTCTACCTGCGGAGAGCTCCGACTCCTCCTTTTCACATGAAACTGGGCAGGGGGTTGAGGGTGGACAGTACTTTCCTGAGCTCCGACCTCCCTCAAAAGCCCGGGCGCAGTGTTGTTGGGGGTGTGGTGGAGAGCGCCACCCAGGGGTCTCAGAAAAGTCGCCCACACAGCTCCACCTTCAAGTCGTGAGGTCTTCGTTTTAGGCTTCGGTTTAGGGGTGCGGTGTCCTTGGCTTACCGTGGATCTCCCACAGGATTCGCAGAACCTCATCTTGATTCCCCAGGAGCTAAAGGAGGCGGCAGGTGGGCAGTGAATGGAGACAGAAACTCGGGAAGACCAGGTGGCAAAGCTTACACACGGTCTGCACAGGGCTGCTAACGTGGTGGTCATTTATAAAAACATCCTGACAAGTGACACTCCAATTCTCAGATTACCAGTGGCGCAGAGAAGTCAGCAGAACGGGGCACTGGAATGTGAAGAAAGAAAGCTGCAGTTGAATGACCCTGTCATGGGCACCATCGCAGGGATGAGGCAAGGGGAGACCCTCGGAATCAGCTGGTAGACAACAAAAAGCAACCCTGGGTAAAGGCTACCTGATTTTTCAAGTCAAGGCCAGCCCTCTGTAAGTCACAGGGGATTTGAGGAAGTAAGAGCAGGTGAGCATAGGGAAGCACCAGAGATCAGAGTGGATGCCTGGCCGTCGGAGTGGAGCATGAAGCTTGCTGAGTTCCTGTCTAAAGAGGGCTTGCTATCTAGGATCCACATCCACCTACCAGCGTCTCTCCAGCAGTCACCGGAGAGGCACGATTAACCTCTGATCCTATTCTCCCATTAATCCTCAAATCAGAGAAAGAGAATCCGTAGACACAATGGGGACGAAAGAACAATTCCTGCCTGGCTCTGGCCTTCCCCCAACCCCAACCATATTCACTCTATGTGAAAATCTCCCTTGCTTCATAAACTCTGCCCATTAAAGAGCCCAGCCCTTGTTAGGAAGTGTTAAAGAGAGAGTAATGCCTAGATTAAAGAGGTGGGGAAGGTAACGGAAAGGCAGGCAAGCCGTGGGCTGGGTGCCAGCATTGGGCTCCAGAGCATTTCCACTTAGCGATGAAGGCTGGCCACACAGCAGTTTGATAAGGTTTATTGGGCCCAGATAAAGCAGCAGCAGCCCCCACTCCCAAACCGGCACCATTTATAGCCGGAGCTGTGTATGTCCTTGGATCCTGGAAGGCAATGAGAGTCCCCAGTTGAGAGATTTCATATGGTAAGGCCTAAAACCTATGGTAAGGAAAAAAAAAATCAAAGGATCTCTCTCTCTCTCTCTCTCTCTCTCTCTCTCTCTCTCTCACTCACTCACTCTCTCATTTTTTTTTTTAAATCTGGTAGGGAAACTGGAAAATGAGCTTCTAAAAAGGCACAAAGACCATCTGATGTGGTAGTGGTAGTACTTTCTTTTTATCCCAGCACTAAGGAGACAGAGACCAGTCAAACTGAGTTAGAGGCCAGTCCCAGGTACCTAAGTGAGACCTTCACTCAAAAACAACACAAACCATAGAATCTTGACTTAAAGTTTTCTGACAAAATGCAAGAGGCCTCTGTCTTAATCGTGCTAGAAGCAGAGACAGAGATGAGCTAACCATTGGGCAGAATTCCACCACAAATCCCTCATTCCTTCATCCCCTCTTTTCCCTACATACCTTGCAGCCATGGAGTCTCTCCAAGCTCAGCTAGTGGAGGAGTATATAGTGAGAGAAACATAAAAAGGAGGTGGTGGGGTAACAGTTCGTTCAGAGCATTCCCTGGGAATCTTGCCATGTTACCTGTCTTGTTTTAGTTAATCCTTCTAATCACCCTCTTGGTGTTCCAAGACCATCCTCATTTGGGTTGATAAGAAACCTTGGTTGGGCTCAGAGACTGTTGAAGTCAGCGTGATGCATTGAATCACAACATGTAACCACACAGCTGGATTCTTTGTGTCTAGATTACTCTAGACTCTACTGAGAGGAACCAAAGAAACAACCAAGGGCTTTTAGTTTCCTTTTCTTTCTCAGTTGAACGGCCATGTAGCAGTGCACCAGCCCAAGTGACTCTTTGGTTATTATCTAAGGTTTCCTGCACTTCCTTTTTTTTCCCAGGATTGAAGACTGTTGAAAGGGAGTTTTGAATGACAGTAAAACATCTTAAGAGACTCTCAAGAGCCTGGGTGTGAATGGAAACCCCGAAGTCCTTTGGGCTGAGGATACAGTTTGCTACAGAGTTCTTGATCCACAAATAGCAAGTTCTGGGCTTGATTCCCCACCCCCACAGATGCTGAGTGTGGTGTGCACGCCTGTTCTGCGTTCCGTACATGAATTAAGTGGAACAACATCATGAGACACAGCTTCCAAAAAAAAAAAAAAAAAAAAAAAAAAAAAATCAAAGGGCAAAGTATTGAGGTGACCAGTATGTTCCAGTTCTTTAGGCTCAGAAAAGCCAATCAGATTGTTGCCGTCATCTTCCTTCCACCATGAGGGCACTGAACGCATCTCTTCTAGTTACCAAGGATGCCCTTGCTGGCATCTATAGAAACCACTGGGTGGCCAAGACAGGGTCTCACTATAAAACCTCTGTGGACCAATGCGTCTGGCTAGAGAACAAGTTTTCAAAGAGGAACAGAGGAGGGATGTTTTAAAGCTCCAGCAGCTTTTGGGGTCACTGTGAGCCCCAAGATTTCTGTGACTGAGGACAAGCGTTTCCTTCCCTTTCTCTACCCAGCATATTGCAAATGGTGTTGGGACCTAATGTTGTCAACTCAAATAGCAAATCCGAGTTGTTATTAGTGCAAAGATGCCCTGAGGGGGTAGGCAGTGTGGATGAGATCTGCAAGGAACGTTATGGCAAAGTGTGTTTATAATTATAATGGGATTTAATGTACACTGGGACCAGATGATGGCAGCCGTTTTAAAAAAAAGATGTCTAATAAGAGAGGTCCCTTAATGACAGGCAGCGGGGTTCAGGTTATTATGGGAAAGTGCAGCATTTCACTGGGTGTCACAAACTGTGTGCCAGGTTTATGGGGTTTCCGACAAAGCTTTGGGGTGAGATGCAGAAACTACTGCCTTCAGCTACAAGGTGCAATGTTTTAATGTTGTCTAGAGAGGGGCTGCACACACACACACACACACACACACACACACACACACACAGGCACAAAAGCATTTTCTTCCTTACACACAAACTCACTCGGGCCTCAGGCCAACACCGGATAGCTTTGGGTGTTTCTAGAGATCTGCTTTGTGTTGAGAAAGACAGCCTCAATTTCAAAACCAAAATTTTGTAGCTATCGAGGGGTGCATTTTGCATATAGCATGCACAGAGGGAATCGCTATGACTCCCATTATAGGTAATGAGAGTCCTACCACTCAGTCCCCAGGCACCATGCTGAAAATTAACCCCCACGTTTTCATTGGGGAAATGGGGCCTTCCTTTAAAACAAACAAAACTCTGTGTTACTTTGCTAGGAACCAGAGAAGAAGGGAAGCATAGCACATTTTTTTTTAGGTGTTCAACTCTCACTAGGCAGCCGTTTAACTCTCCAGTGCATCCTTGCAGATGTTGGTTCCAAGGCTCTATGGGGGCTGGAAAGATGCCTTGGAGCTGAGTAACACTGGCTCCCAGCATTCACGTGGCGGCTTGCAACGGCCATGTTGTAAGTCCAATTCCAGGGGATCCATTACTTTATTCGTTGGCCTCTGAGCATCAGACATATACGTGGTGTTCAGACATACATGCAGGCAAAACATTCACACACATAAAATAAAAATGAGCATTTTTTTTAAAGAAAGAAGACATGTTTGCCAGAATTTCATTCCAAACACCCATGCTGAGCAGCTACAACTCCCTGTAACTCTTCTTCCAGGAGCTCCAATGCCCTCTTCTTAGCTCTTCAGACACTCACACCCACATGTAACATACCCACACACCGGTGCACACACATGCACACAATTCAAACTAAAAATAAATCTCTAAAATTATCTAGCAGGGCTGGGCGTGGCAGTGTTTAACCCCTTCGATCCCAGCACTTGGGAAGCAGAGGCAGGTAGATCTCTGTAAATTTGAGGCCAGCCTGGTTTACAAAGCAATTTCAGGCCAGTTAGAGTTATATAGTAAATTCTCTTCTTGAAATAAAGAAATAAAGCCAGACGTGGTGGCACATGCCTTTAATCCAAGCACCCAGGAGACAGGATCTATGTTTGAGGCCGGCCTGGCTTACTTAGCCACTTCCATGCCAGCCAGGGGGGGCAGGGCACAGGACACAGCAGCTGTTTAACAGAGGTCTTACCCTCTATTATGGACAAAGCCTGTTAGAGCGTAAGAAGGCACCCACAATTCTTGGAGGTGCTACTGGGCCGCATTCTCTTAAATTGTGTGTTATTCAACATTTCTTTCCTAGTAATAAAGAAATGTATGAAAACCACTTTATTCCCCCACTACTGGCTACACCTGTGGTTACTATTGTTTGTTCGTAAAACTAGGTCTGGTCTCCTGAGGATCCTTAAAGTAAACTATGTTTAGGCACATTGTAACTATGTTTTGGTCAATAGTGGTCCATGTATATGACAGTGTTTCTGTAAGATGTTGTCTGTGAAACTGTGATGCCCTGGTAATGTCGTTAGTGCTGTCTTGATCTGTGTAAGTACGCTCACACAATGACAAAATTGCCTCCTGAGATGTTCGGAGTGGATCGATGCCATTTCTAGCACACAGCTTCATTTACCCCGACCCAGGGAGACAAGGCAAGCCAGGAGAGCACATGAACCCTCTGCTTCCAGCCACACCTCCAGGACTGAGTTTCTGGAGTTACTCTTCTTCAAATGGGAATTGTCAGGGACCAAGGCTCAGAGGCAAAGGCACTTGCTGTCAACCCTGATGACCTGAGTCCTATCTCCAGAGTCCACATGAAGAGATCTGACTTTTACAAGTTGTTCCCTGACTTCTACTCCCACATTGTGTGTGTGCTTTCATACACAGTGCACACACGTGTACACTGGTGTGTGTGTGTGTGTGTGTGTGTGTGTGTGTGTGTAGTCTGATGTGTTGTGTATACCTTTAATCCCAGAACTATGAAGGCAGAGGCAGGTGAGTTCTGCAAGTTTCTATTTGGTCCCTACTTGGTGAAACCTTTTTCTCAAAAAAAAAAAAAAAAATGCTTTTTCTTTTGAGACAGGGGCTCACTATGTCATCTTGGCTGGCCTGCAACTTGTTAATCTAGACCAGGCTGGCCTCGCTGAGACCTGCTTATCTGTCTCCTGAGCTCCTGGGTGCTGGGATTAAAGGTGTGTGCCACCATGCCTTTCCCAAAAAAAAAAAGGAAATTATATGTCAGGGTTTCAAAAACCACAAGATGAAGTTATATTGTTCAGTGACTGGTAATTTAAGCCAACTCTCTTAAAGTTATAACAAAAGAATTGCTACTATACTATAAATTAAAAATTATATTTTTATCAGTTTTTAGGATAACATAAAAGAATGCTCAGAGCTTTTGCCTGGAGAACATTTCACTGTACTGCCCTCTGTGTTGAGTGGGTGGGAGTCTGGAAAATGCCCCAGAGCAGAAGCTGCTGTGGACTCCAAGCCAGACTCTTGGTTCCTTGCCTCCCTTCCCAGATACGGTCTTTTTTTCTCTTTTGAAAGCCATTGCTAGGTTTTTAAGTAATCTCTCCCACTCCACCCTCAGTCAGACTCTCATTTGTCATCATTCTTCCTACCATCTACCTTGTATCTGGACTGCCTGGTGTGTGCTCTGACTAGCCCCTCTGTTGGAAACTTCCAGAAGGCCAGATCTCAGTCGTCTCAGTGTAGCGCTCCCCCTCCCAGCTCCAGAGCGTAGCTGGCAAGTTGGGAGGATAGATCAAGTGAATTCATGAATGTATGCGGAACTGGCCCATAAAAATCTTCTGCTTCGGGTTCTCCATTGTCTTTTCTTAACCTATGACTCGACCCCCGTGGCGCAGATATTTTGGAAGCAGAGCCATGAGGAGGAGAGGAATCTGAATCCTCAGGTTCTGTTCCGATCTGAGGGACTCAGTACCGTATCTATCACACAGGATCTGAGTGAGTCCTGCACTGGAAAATCCTCACCTGGAAACTGTGGGACATCATGGAGTCATCCTCCCTGAAGTCACTGGGGGGATGCTCAAAGATCTGAAAGCCATCCAGGTATTGCCTGTCTATAGCCCCTTGCTGAGCTAGGAGGATGTCTGGGATCGAGATGTTTAAAACCACCCTGGACCACTTAGTGAGACCTCATTCCAAAAACAAAACGAAGGCTTGGTGGGGAAACATTCACCTAGACAGGCCAGGATCTGAGTTCCAGTCCCGAACTGAAAGAAATTAAACACTAGACATTGTTAACAATGCTGCCAGGTTTCTCTCTACTTGCCCCTATTAAATATTCCGAATATTCCAGCAGGAGAGTTTAAGACAAGCTCTTGGAGCTGATAAATTTTAAATCCTTTCTCTCTTGTTTTTGTTTTGCTGTTTGTTGGTTGGCTGTTTTTTCGTTTTGAGGCAGGCCTTGCTATGTAGCCCTGGCTGACCTGGTACTCACAATGGAGTCAAGGTTGTCCCTGAACTTGCAGGGATCCTCCTGCTTCTGCCTGCCAAGTACTGAGATTATTGATATATGCCATATTGTTCAGCTTAGGTCTCATTTAAAGAATGAAGTTGTGGCTGGAGAGATGGCTCAGTGGTTAAGAGCACTGACTGATGTCCCAGAGGATTCATGTTCAATTCCCAGCACCCACATAGTGGCTCAAAACCACCCATAACTCCAGTTCTAGGGCATCTGAAGCTTTTTCTGAGGACTCATGTACATGGTACACATGCATGAACTTAGAGGTGTATTCATACATACATACATACATACATACATACATACATACATACACACACAGAGAGAGATTTAAATTAATAGTTTTTAAATGAGTTAAGTAGGAGGCTAAAGATGTAGCTTAGCTGGTGTAGTAATGCTTGCCTGACACATGTGAAGCCCTGGGTCTCATCCCCAATACTATATATACAAACAGGGCTTGCCTATAGGTTCAGTATTTGGGAGGTAGAGACAGGAGAATTAGAAGCTGAAGGTCATCCTCAGCTCGTAGCAAGTTCTAGGCCAAGGTCCAAGTTCCTGGGCTTACATGCAACCCTGATCACCACCATCATGCCTCCAAAAGAGTGGTCTTTAATTCTTAGACCCTCCTTGTGGTTAAGCACAGCAGATTTTGGCCCTGCTCTCCCAGTCAGGTCCCCTTTACTCAGTAATGAGCAAGGCAAGTTGGCAAATGGAAAGCAAGGCCAAGTGGGTGGCAGGCGGTGTTCATTTTCACCTTGTAGCATTCTGTGTTTATTAGTGTGCACGGATGGGAAATGCAGCAGCCCCGGCTCCCTGAGTTAAGTAGTGGTCATGCCCAACTGGCTCTTCATGTACCGTTACTCCAAGTGATTGAGCCAATTTCTCCCTCTGCCGTGAGTTTAAGTTGTAAACCTCTCAGCCAGACAGGGAGGCAGCGATGGGCCGCCTGTTGTGATTATTATTAACCTTTAGCATTATGCTCACAGGACAGGGGGGGGGTCCACAGAGAAGCTGCTAGCTCCCATCTGCCCACGGTGCCCAGTTGGCATCTCTTCGCAGGGAAGCTAGCCTGTAAGTGTTCCCTTAGCTAGCAAAGCAGCTCATCCTGTCAGCCTGCCCTGAGACCTATGTGCTGGGCGAATGGAGAAGTGTTAGATGTCAGGGAACACACCTGGAATTCCCAATACTGGGAAGAGAAAATCAGGGAGATGAGGTGTTCGAGGCCAGCCTGAACTACAAGAGATTATCTTTAGAAACAAACATATTCAGAGGCTAGAAAGAGATTGTTTGGTGGCCAAGAGTATATACTGTTCTTGCAGAGGACTGAAGTTTGGGTACCAGCACCTGTGATAAGTGGTTCACAGCTTCCTGAAACTCCAGCTCCAGGATCAACCCCCTCTTCTAGACTCTGAGGGTAACTTTACACATGTGTGCGTACACAAAGACACACATGATTCAAAAATAATAAAAATGAGATCTTTGGGTGGGGAAGATGTCATTAGGCTAATCTTAGTACTTGGGTGGCAAAGGCAGGCAGGTCTCTGTGAGTTCAAGTATAGCTTGGTCTACATAGTAAGTTCCAGGATAACCAAGGCTATATAGAGTGATGTTACTCAATATAAAAATCTAACTTTAGAAAAAGAAATTTAAGGGTATCCCAGTGTTCCCTGTTCACATTTACAAGACCTTAAACTGGGCATTATGGGAAAACTGGAAAGAGATCTTCTTTAGACACCTCAATATTCAAAAATAAATTGTCAGCCAGAATTTCTTCTTGTTATCATCTTATTAGCAGAATGCTGAGCTGAGCAGCTAAAAGTTTCTGGGACAATGGCCACTGTGACTTGAATAAAAATGACCCCCATAGGCTTGTGTGCTTGAGTGATTAGTTATCAGGAACGGCACTATTTGAAAGCATGTAGAAGGATTAAGTGTGGCCTTATTGGAGGAAGTGTATCACTGAGGTTGGGCTTTGAGGTTGCACCCGTGCCTGGTTCAGGATGTAGCTCTCAGCCACTGTTTCAGCATCATGTGTGCCAGCATAATCCTGGCCATGGTGGTATGAGACTAAACTTATGAATCTTTAAACAAAACACTAATTAAATGCTTTCTTGTACAAGAGTTGTCTTGGTCACGGTGTCTCTTCACAGCAATAGGACATTGGCTAAGACAGGAGTGGAGATCAGGGAGCAGGGTATTGCTGTGATAGGCCTGACCATGCTTTTATTTGGAAGAATATGGAAGGCTTTGGAGACTTTGGATTAGAAAAGCAGCTGAATGCTTTAAGCAAGGTTTAATAGGCCATTCTAATAGAAGCATGAAAGACAGTAATGCTGAGAGCCATGCAAATTATAACAGCACAGATCAAGGGGTTTCAGAGGTGAAGAATATTAGGAAGTGGTCTAGAAACCATTCTTGTGTTATTTTGGCCAAATAATAATAATAATAATAATAATAACAATAATAATACATGGCTGTTGTTGCACATTTGTCCTAAAATATCTGCCTGAGGCTAAGTTGAAGACTTTTGGATTCATGGCTTTGGCAGAGATTTCAAGACTGCCTAGTACTGACTGTATCATGTGGTTGTTAGTTACTACTCTTATGCAGATCAACAATGAAAAGGAGCAAACCGGACAAAGAGAAATACAAAATGTACAATCTGAGGAGAAAGGAGCACCAGCAAAGGTGATGTTGGAACTAAGTCACATGTTCAAGGAGATAAAAACTGTGGTGCTCACCTTTGATCTCTGCACTCAGGAAGCAGAGACGGGCAGATCTCTGGGTTTGAGGTCAGCCTGGTCTACAGAGTGAGTTCTAGGACAGCCAAGACTATACAAAAAAACTCTATCTCGGGGGGGGGGGACGACAAAAAGAAGAACAAGAAGAACAAGAAAAATCCAACAGTAAATGGGATAAAGGGAGTGTTGACTCTGGACAAGACCCTACCAGCTAATCTTCCAACCTCTGAAAAGTAATTACTTTACCCAGTAAAGGAAACCATCAATAACATAAAACTGATGCAGATGTAATTAAATGAGGAGGTCAAATTCCAGCTCCTTCAGGTAGCAAACTTTGGCAGCTTTGGTCATGTGGTTCTAGCTTTAGCGTCAAGTCAAGAAGGGTCGTGGACTCTCCACGGCTAAGGAAAAGTGAGGCCGGGTGTGTGTTGGGGGTATCCATGCATGGAGGCCTGGAGACACCACACGTGAGGCTGTGAAGGTGAAGCCTGCATTGTGTTGAAGACTCCAAAATGTTGGAGATCCCAGGCTCACAGGATACTGCCAAGGAAAACTGCAGACCAGGTCCAGCCCCAAAGAGAGAAGCGTGTTGCAGTCAACAAAGCTGGAAGGAGTCGAGGATTGGAAAAGCACCTTGGCATCGGCATTCCCTTCCTATGCTCTCCCTTCTTCTCTTTCAGGATGGTAGTGTGTATTCTGTGTTATTGTATGTTTGAAGTATGTGAGCTGCTTTTTTATTTTACAGGGGGGCTATGGTTAAGTGATTGTCATGAGTCTCAGAGACTTTGAACTTCGGACTTTTGAACAGGGTTGTGACTATGAGGACCTTTGAGACTGTACTGAATGTGTTTTTGCATTTTGATATGGCTATAAGTCTGTGGGGCCCGGGGAGAGGAATGTGGTAGTCTGAATAGGAATGGCCTCCATAGGCCTATATATTTGAATGCTGTTAGTCATCAGGGAGTAGCACTATTTGAAAGGATGAGGAGAATTAAGAGGCTCAGGATATAGCTCTCAGCTCCTGCTCCATGCTGCCATACTCCTTGTCATGATGATAATGGACTAAGCCTCTTAAACTGTAAGCCAGCCTCCAATTAAATGATTTTTTTTTTATGAGCACTGCTTTGGCCATGGTGTCTCTTTCTTCACAGCAATGGAACAATGACTACGACAGAAAAAACAAGCCCAAATATTGTTTAATTAGATAAATGTTTAAAGGCATCCAGTGTTCTCTGTTCATATTCACAAGATCTTACGCTAGGCATTATGGGAAATCTGGAAAAGAAATTGTCTACGGACACCTTGATAGTCAGAAATAGTTTATCAGCCCAAATTTCTTCTCCGTGCCATTTATTTATTAGCAGAATGCTGAGCTAAGCAGCTTTTTCAGAACAATGGCCACTTCCTAGGTGTAGCTAGGTCACCGAAATTATATATACTTGTGACATGATGGGTATTTATGACAGTCAGTTCAGGGACCAGGCATCCAGTCCTACAGGGACAGGAGAAAGTGTCACATAAGCTCCTCTCTGTCCCAGATCCACACTTCTTCATCGCTTACATCTTTCTCCTTCCTCCTGGTGGAGTCATCAAACTGGCAGCGAAGGAACTTCCTCCTGTGGGCAGCTTGTTTTGATTTTTCCCTAAATTCAGTCTCTGCAAAATCTGAGAAGAAAAGAGGCCACCTTCGCTGGCACGGTTAGGGGCAGGCAGGATGAGGGTTACTTCTTTGTTTAAAGGCTCATTGTGCCTCAGAGACCAAGAAAGCAAAAGACTCAATATTCCCCCTTCAGGAAGCTTACTGTTGGATAAACAGAGGAGAAACAGGAAAGAGATGTGGTGGGAGGCTCGGGAGAGGGATACATTATAACCCATGCTGCCTGCCTCTGCCTTCTTCATCTGCTCTACTCTTGCTCATAGGCCCCTGGGGAGGACTCTGCCAACAGCATCCTGTCGTTTGTGTGGGATGGCTTTGGATCTTACGGACTTAAAAATTTAGCCATGCCTGACATTTCTTTTTGTCATGACATTTATTGGACAGTGCTCACGTGGTAGTGGCCACAGTTGACACAGTATTGAGCATGGGCCACCATTATGGACCACCTGATTATTCCTGCTAAGAGTCCCATAAGGTGGGTTCTCTTATTATTCCCATTTCACAGAGGAAGAAGCTCAGCCAGAGAGGCAAGGCAACCTTCCCAAGGACACACAGCCAGCAGGCTGCCTGCTTCTACAGAATCAGCAGGTAAGAGCTGCCTTGCTGTAGTTACTGTTCTTTCTTGTGTCTGTGTGTGTCTTTAAGTATTAACGTGAGGAGACACCACATGTGTGGCTAAGGCAGGCACAGAGGAAAACATTTCATTGGAGAACATGGCAGCAGGCAGGCGTAACGCTGGAGCAGTAGCTGAGAGGTTACAGCTGACCCACAAGCTGGAGGCAGAAAGCCTGGGCCTGGCTTGCACTTCCAAAACATCAAATCCAGGGGCTGGAGGGATGCTCAGTGGTTACGAGCACTGGCTGTTCTTCTAGAGGTTCTGAGTTCAATTCCCAGCAACCACACGGTGGCTCACAACCATTGTAACGGGATCCAATGCCCTCTTCTGGTGTGTCTGAAGACAGCTACAGTGTACTCATATACATAAGATAAATAAACAAAACTTTAATAAAAAGATTTATGACACATTTTGTCATGAATGTGACATGTACAATGTGTGGGCATGCTCACGTGTGCATGCACATGCAGAAGCCAGAGGTCAACTCCAGGTATCCTCCTGTCTTGAGACCATCTGTCAGTGAAGCTTGTCCTGCCTCTGTGCCCTCAGAGCTGAGGTTATAGGGATGTGCTACCACACCTGGCTTTTCTAAGTGCTGGAGATCTGAACCTCAAGTGCTCAGCTTGCACATCAAGTGCTTTATCTCTGAGCCGGCTCCCCGGCCCCTCTCTCTCCCTTTCTGAATCATCTCGTGCTACTGCTCTCTGCGGAGGCATTGGAGCCTCTCAGTGGAAGGAAAAGTCATGGAATGAAGATGCCTTACGACCCACTGGACTTTTCAGATCTAGTCACCAGGCCACCCTAAGCAGGTAAGAGGCTCTCTTTCTTGGGAATCGAACATGGGGAGCCTTACCAGGTTGCCTTCAAGCAGCAGTGTGAGTGGTAAAAGGCTTTGGCTAAGACCCGAGTTTCTTCACCGTTTCCTACAAGTGGTGATGAAAATGGTTTCCCAGTCAACCCCACAAGAGAGCTGGAGAAGTAAAGTCGAATGGAACAATTTGATGTTCAAAGCTAGCTCTGAGGATTCCTGATTTCTTTTCCGGCTGCTGTGGTTAAAAGCTCTGAAGGGAGAGTTTATTATGTGCTCCCTCATAGTGGGAAAGTCTAGCAGCCCAGAGCAAACAGCTGGACACAGTGCATCTACAGTCGGGAAGCAAGAACAGGAATCCGAGTGCTCAGCCCCCTTTTAGAACAGTACAGCACCTCCTGCCTAAAGCTGGTGCCGCCCACCCTGGGTCGTCTCACCTCAATCTAGTTAACATAATTAGCCACAGGCATGCCCAGAGGCCCATCCCACATGTTGCTTGCAGAGTTTACCCAGTTGACAACTGAGACAGTTATCACAAAGGGTCAAGAGTGGGTGACCAAAGATGAACTCTCAAACAAGTGAATCTGGGAGGAGCGAGGCTGAACGTCTCCTGTGACTCATAACCCAGCACAGATGGTCAAGGTGTTGTAAGAGAAATTCAGCTTTCTCAGTCTGACCAATTCCTATTGTTTACTGTGGATATGTGTTGTATGTATACACACTTATACAAACACATACCCAGGGACAGCCATTTTAACATATTCATTTAAAGTAGATATGCTTTAATGTTTTAATTTTTTTCATTCCTTCTGTGCATATGTATGTATGGGTGTATGGATGGATGTGCACAGGTATCCAAATAAGCCAGAAGAGGGCACCAGATTCTTTAGAGCTGGAGTTACAGTGTTTGTGAGTTGCACAGTGTGGGCATTGGAACCAAAACTCTAGTCCTCCTGATTGAGCACTAAGAACTCTTAGCCACTTGATAGTCATGATTCTGGACAGCCGTAGTTAATAAATGCACGCCTTTAGCGGTTAACAATGGCTGCCATTCCCATGGAAAAGCTCCATGTCACACACATAAGGAGTCACACTCATGGTCTCAAACCCTGTTCAACAGTTACAACAAAGTTGGGCAGATTTTCCAACCTAAGCTTCAGGTTCTTGGGTTTCATCATCAACTTGACAGGACTCAGAGTCACCTAGGAGACATACCTTTCGCTATCTACGTGAAAGAGGTTCTAGGGAGGTTTATTTGAGGAGGGAAGAGCCAGGCTGAGTGGGAAAGAGCACTCACTGTTCCAGGGCTGGGGCCCCGGATGGAATACAAAGAAGAAAGCAAGTAGAATGTCAGCATCCAACAATCCCTGACTCCTGCCTGCTGAGGCAGTGTGACCTGCTGCCTCAGCTCCTGTTACCACAGCTCACATCCAGTTGTCATTGTCACATTCCTGCCATACACCCCCCCCGACTGTGTTCTCTGAAATCATAAGCCGAATGGGGCTGGAGAGACGGTTCAGTACATAAGAGACTGACTGTTCTTCCAGAGGACCTGAGTTCAATTCCCAGCATCTACATGGCAGCTCACAACTGTCTGAAGCTCCCGTTCCAGGGGATCCGACAGCCTCACACAGATATGTAAGCAGACAAACATGAATGGATATAAAATAAAAATTAAATAAATTAAAAAAAAATAAATCGTGAGCCAAAATAAACCCTTCCTCCTTTAAGTTGATTTGGTCACACAACAAGAAAAGTAAGGAATGCCTCTAGAGTCTTTATATCCTCCAGGAAGTGAAGGAACTTGGCTGAGATTCCACATTGGTAAAGGGCAATGCCGGAGGGCTGCCAGAGACCCAAAGCTGGCTCCTTCCTGGACACCCCCTTGCATCTGTGCAAAAGGAAGTCAGGGATGATTCTCCTGGATGGGATGCTGCCGTCAGCCCATGGGTGTGCGGAGGAGTAGCCTGCCTGTCGACTCTTTGTAAAGCTGCCTTGTAGAGCCTGCATGAAAGCATCACTTAAAATTGCATATAGGTTTAATATTACATATGGCTCCAGTGGTATATATGTTAGATTTCAGTTTTTAAAAATAATCTTCTTCCACCCCCTCACCCATTTCTAAAAATAAGATGCCAAAAATATTACCTGGGCGAGAGATGCAATGAAAAGCTAGGAAAAAAAAAAAAAAAAACTATAAATTGACTGTCATCTACTGCAAGATGCGGATGGTTCCAGTTTATGGAGACCCAATTCTGTAAAGCTCTGTCATTGAGGGAGATGGTGTTTCTAGGGAAGCACTCAAATGGGCTATCCCAGCAGCCGGTTGTACACTGATGACTTTTTCCCTAAGAAAGACTTCCTGTGGACTCTCTCCAGAAAGAGGTTTTGTCCTATTGAGCCTACCATCAAGGACAAGGAAAAGAGATAATGATGGGGGTTTCGTGAAGCTTTGCCCCCTCTACTCAATACCTCTTTAGAATGTTCTAGAATGTGCTCTTTTTGCCTCCCTTTAGGCATAGAATGAGTATGGTGCAATGTCATTAGATTCCTATTCAGAAGATCTGATTCCTGTACCGGCTCTAACCAATGTTTTCTATGTAACCCCTGGCAAGTCACTTGATGTTTCTGAGTGTCAATTTTTTCTGGCATAAAACCAAGCGTGGTGATACATCCCTATGATTCAAGCTGCCCTGGAAGTAAGGCAGCAAGATTACAAGTTCAAGGCCAGGCTCAACTAAATAGACCCCGTTTCAAAATAAAGTTAAAGAGAGTTGGGCTGGCAAGATGGCTCAGTGGGTAAAGGGGCTTGCTGATAAACCTAGACCTGAATTTGATCCCCACGCTCCAAAAATTAAAAGACAGAACTTACTCCCTCAAGTTGTCCTCTGACCTCTACACTTGCACCACGGCATGTATGTGAAAAAGACACACAAGTAAGTAGGCAATTAAATGTGTGTAATTTCAAAAGCCTGGCTGTGCACACAAGATCAGTGGTGGAGTGCTTCCCTAGTGGCCATGAGATCCTAGATTCACCCACAGTACCATGGAAATGAAATGAAATGAAATGAAAAATCCTGAAGATGTTATATAAAGAATGTCTTACTTTTCTGGGGGTTGCTTTGCTTTGTTTGGGGGTTTTGTCTGTTTTGAGACATGGTCCTCACATTGTAGCTCAGGCTTGCCTAGAACCCACTGTGTAGCCCAAGCTAGCCTGGAACTCAGAATGGAGGCCAGGATGACCTGGAACCCAGGCTGACCTCAAACTCACAGCAGCCTTCTTGCCTCCACCTCTCTAGTATATCTTTGATTACTTTCAGTGGTTTGCTTTATTCTTGGAAATACCCTTTGGCCTATCTGAGCAAGGTATTTCCACTCCAGCTAACTTTATCCCGAATGCTGCTCTCACAACGAAAGGCTCTGAGATATTCTGTGAACAGAATCAGGTGCGGTGAAATTGAGTCTGGTTTCAGCTAGAGAGGTGTGGCGTGGGCATTTTTAAAGCAAGGACATTGTATCATGACTTTGAGCTGCAGCATATAGTAGCCCAGGTCCTGGGGGACCTTTACCCACAGGAACATATAAATTGGAAAGGGGTAGGAGGGGCTGAAGCAAGGCCTTCACCGTGGGCAGGAAATGGCAAGATGCCTCTGCCAACGATGTTCTGAGGGTACAAAATAAAAAGGAAATATCGGTGGTGACGTTATGGCCGGGTCAGAGGAAGAAGTGCAAGGCAAGGGTGTGTCAGCATACTTGTGGAAGATGTTAGCCGTGACCCACATAAGATAAAGGTGTGGGATGAAGACTCACATGCAGGCCTAGTATGCAGCCAGTCTAGAAACACGCCCATCCGGGCCTCACCATACATCTGACCCCAAGCTCACACTACTTGAGATCATCGGGTCCTGCTGTAGGGCGGATGCCCTTGTTTTCCAGATGCAAAGATCCCCTTCTGGCTCATAGACCTGTCTCCCGTTTCCAGGGCTCCATGTTCTCAAGATTTCAGCTCCAACAGCACTTCCTCAGAGAGGTGCTGCCCATGGCTGTCCTTGGAGCTGCCTCTTGCTGCCCCTCTCCATCACCCTGCTGCCTTGCCTGTTTTCCTAGCACTTTCTCCTTCTAGAGACTATTCCCTTGTGTTATTTGACTGTTCATTTCCTGGCTACCCTCCCTGGAGCCTGCCTAGCCCCCCTCCCTCTATTTAGCTTATGCTTCTGAGAGCAGAGACCTAGGCTGTAGTTCATGTAGGGTACCTAGCTGCATTAGGGCGATATCAGGCACATAGTAGGGTACCCAGCTGCATTAGGATGAAGTCAAGCACATAGTAGGGCACCCAGCTGCATTAACATGATATCAAGCACATACTAGGACACCCAGGTGCACTCGGATGATATCAAGCACATAGTAGGGCACCCAGCTGCTTTAGGATGATATTAAGCGTATAGTAGGCGCACAATAAGCAGTTGTACAAAGAAGAAAACAAGAAGTTTATTTGTTCTCTCCTCTCCCCTTCCAGGGAAAATTACACAAATAGACAGCGCGGTTTTGAGAGTATGGGACCCAGGGCCAAAAACTTAATGGCCAGGGAAAGGAGAGGAATACGTCTTTCCAGGGGCCACTTGCACACTGCCATTGTGTTTACTGGTGCTACAAAAGAAATGCCCTCCAGCATCCTCGGGTCCTGGCTCTTTAAGGGTGTGCCAGCACCCTTCAAGGAGAGGACGAGCTGAGTGAGCTGTCTGGGATCTGTGCAGCTCTGTTCTCACTGCCGTCTCATCTCAGATTCTCACTTAACGGTTTACGAGAGGAAACCCGAGGCTTCTGAAGCCATTCCACTTGACTGGGGCCCAAAGTAGAAAGCTGAGATGTGGACCCAGGTCTGTCACAACGCCAGCCAGCCTCCTTAACATTTACGTGTGAGGATCTAGCAAATGAGCACAGAACAGCTGGCTCTCTGTGGCTATCCCTCCACTGAACCTGCTGTTGATGGGTTTATCGGCAGAACCAGGACCAGAACAAGGCAAGCAAAGTGGCCATGGTGCAGAATTCAGAAAACATCTTTTTTTTTTTTTTTTTTTTTTTTTTTAAGAGAAGGTCACAAGTAGCCTAGGTTGGCCTCCAACTCACTATATAGCTGAGGATAACCTTAAATTTCTTCTACTTTCAGCTCCTAATTATTCACTATTACAGGCATGACTGAGCCCAGACTAGGTAATGCAGAAGATTGAAGCCAGGGTTTTCTCTGTGCTTGGAGAACACTCTACCCACTGGGCCACATTCCGGTCCAACGAGACATCACTCTCAGGTACTTTCTCAACTTCAAAGAGTAATGTTACCTTCACTGTGTGGTCATCAGATAACTCCTTTGCCTGGAAACAGCCTGATTTGTGTCCAACAAGAACTTGGCTGGGAAAGGCGTGGCCCTTGGCTGTCTAGCAGCTCCTACACCTGTGTCTTCACCGGGCCTTCTGCAGATACCTGCTGGAGTAAGAACTGATGTTTCAGTTTCTCAAACAACTTCCAGAGGGGCTGGAGAGTTGGCTCAGCAGTCAAGGGAACTGCCCAGTCTACCAGGGTTTCATTCCCAGCATCCTCAGGGCAGATGACAAGTGCCTGTAACTCCAGTTTCAGGGGACTAGTGCCCTCTTCTGACCATCATGGATACCTGGCAAAACACCCATACACAAAAAACAGAATACTTATAAAGACAAACCAAAAGCCTCCCTGAACTGTTTTGGCTACAGTAAAGCCAGGTAGCATGGCCTTTAAGACCTTTCTAAGTTGTCCCCGCTCTGGCCCTCACTCTCTTAAGTCCTAAACATTCGGGCACTGATGTGATGTCACTGTTGTGCGTCCCTGACTCTGGACAGGCTATGTCTTTTCCCTGAGCCATCTTTTTTATCTAAACTTAAACTATCTCTCCTTCAGCATCATACTCCAAGGTCATCACACCCAGCTCATATCCTCATCAGAAGTCCTAGTGAACGTGTAGGTAAGCGGATGGGAGAAGGAACCTCAGACAAACTACAGAGATGCTGAGGTTTTCTGCAGCCTGTCAGACTTCCCCCAGCAGGAAGCCACCTTAATGCTGAGGAGGAGGATGGGGTTTGTAGTTAGGGGAAGGAAGGGACGTGTGTATACGTCCACACATATATCTTCAGGTCCAGATAGACATTCACATGGGCAGATAGCATCAGAAGGCCCCTGTGTTCCTTAGTTTTATAAAATCCACATACATATAGTACGAGGTTTTTATCTAAGGCTCTGGTAACCTACTGTATGAGTTACTTTTCCATGACTGTGATAAAATACCTTGACAGAAATCAACTTAAAAATTAAAAGGGTTTATTCTGGGCTTGTGATTCTAGAAGGACAGGGTCCATCTTGGCGAGCCAGCCATGACAACAGATAGGAAAATCATGGTGGCAGGAAGAGGAAGCTGGCTGGTTGTATTTTGAACCACATGCAAGAAGCAAAAAAGAAAGAGCAGGAAGTGTGGGACACTCTAAATCAGCATTTCTCAACCTGTGGGCTATAACCTCTTTGGGAGTCAAACATCCCTTTCACAGGGGTCACATGTCGGATACCCTGCACATGTTACCATTCATAACAATCGCAAAATTACAGCTATGAAGTAGCAAAGAAATCATTTTATGGTTGAGGGGGTCACCACAGCACGGGGAACTGTGTTAAAGGGTCACAGTGTCTGGAAGGTTGAGAAACACAGTTCTAAATGTTCAAAGCCCAGCCCCAGTGAGGTGTTTCCTCTGACAAGGCCCCATGTCTAAAAAGCTCTGTAACCGAGTATCCAAATATCCAGGCCTTTGGAGGACATTTCTCATTCAAGACATCGTAGCTCTCCACCCCTCCCTTTTCATAATTGGTCCCAAAAAATAGAACATGGAGTAGACAAGTCTAGACACCAGTGTTAGATGGAAGGCTACAGTCCTAGAAGTCATTAACTAGAGTCTTTCAGGGCTATCCCCACTTTCCCTGCACATAAGGGGGTAGGGAAGTCTCTAGCCTGCAGTGCTAACTTTACAATCCAGCGAAGTGTGACTCAGCCTTTGAACTTGCTTGTTTATATTTTCCTGTGACAATGTGAGTCCTAGCTGTGGCTTGTGAGATGAAACCAAGTCGAGTTCCTCAGGCTTCTCTGGAGGCTCAGGACTCAGTTCTGGCTTTTGGCACCCAGGCTAAGCCTGCAGGGACAGGTGTCGTAACTGGCTTGCAGGTGCCACACATTAGGGAGTCTTTGGGGTGGCACTCCACCACCTTGCTTTTTGTCTGAGTTGCCAGGTGTTTATTTTCCTTCCTGCCTTGTGTTTGACTTTCCTGCTTTCCTTCGGTGATC
Organism: Micromys minutus; assembly: GCF_963924665.1. NCBI lineage: Eukaryota > Metazoa > Chordata > Mammalia > Rodentia > Muridae > Micromys > Micromys minutus. The sequence continues at coordinate 40,333,384 of NC_137985.1, forward strand.
TTGACAGTGAAGTCAAAGTCAGGCTGACATTTTGGTCTGGTGTCCCCCGGGAGTTCTAGTCTTCATCCCTGGAAGGAAAGTTTATGTGTGTGTTGGTTCAGGAGCAGCTTCATCAGCCACAGACTGTTCTCTGACTTTTCTTTCCTTCCTCCCTTCCCCTCTCCCCCTGCCCACTCCCTAACTTGTCCCCCTTCTCCCTCCTGTGGGGATTCCAACAGCCCAGGCTGGTCCTGAACTTTCTATGTAGCTGAGGATGACCTGAAACTTCTGGTTCTCCCGTCTCTATCTCCCCAGTACTGGGATTAGGAGCTTACCCCCCACCATAGCTGTTTTATGCAGTGTTAGGAATCTCACCCAGGGCCTTGGGCCTGTGAGGCAGAAGCTGAAAGCTTGGACAACTGCTGGGTGCACGTTAAAGAGGGCATTCGCTATCAAACAAATGCTTGTGGACACAGAATGCAAAAGGCTGAAGCCAGTCACCAGTGTGATTGGCTACTGGGGGGAAGGGTGTTGGTCAGAATGAGCTGTCCTAGGTGGGATTAGCACCCGCAGCAGGAGTCCCAGAGTCCACAAGGTCTAGGATCTTAGTATTTCAGAGGCTGGAGCAGAAGGATCACTGAACTCAAGGCTAGGCAGGGCAAGCCCGTCTCAGAAACAAAACACCAAACAACCTAACAAAACCCTACAGGCATAGAGGGAATAGGTTGGCGGTAAAATTCTTGCCTAACACGTGGAAAACCTAAGGCTTAATTATATGAGTACACTGTAGCTGTCTTCAGACACACCAGAAGAGGGCGCTGAATCCCATTAAATCCCACTACAGATGGTTGTGAGCCACCATGTGATTGCTGGGAATTGAACTCAGGACTTCTGGAAGAGCAGTCAGTGCTCTTAACTGCTGAGCCATCTCTCCAGCCCTTCCTCACACACACACACACACACATGCTCTAATCTTCACCACCCATAGAACTGACCAGGGTCACTATCTCTAACTTCCCAATGTCTAAATGTTGCTGATGTGTAAGTCATGCACCTTTTTTTGCTGTTGTATTGTATCAACTCAACATAAACAGTATCATGTCTCTTTCCAAAGGAGAAATTAGCCCAGGGCCACACACTTGACAAATAAGACTAAAAGGCATTCTCTCCTTAAGTCCTCTCTAGAGACCTGCCTGCCTCTGTCCCCAAGTGCTGTGGCACTAGCTGAGTCTCTAGAACAAGTCACTTTCCTCTCACTAAGGTCTTGGGTTTGTCACAAAGGATCAAACAGAGAACACCCCACTTAACTTTATAAAACAGAATAGTTGCACGAAGCAAGGGGTGTAAGCGCTCTGTGGAGATGTTCAGCGATTCTCTGAAGTCACAAAGCCCCCATATTAGTTACTTGCTGCAGTAAAATGCCACGGCCTGAAGCAGCATGTGCAAGAGGAGGTTTGTTCCAACTTACATTTCCAGAGGAGAACCCATCATGGCAGGGAGGCATCAAGTGTAGCAGGAGCAAGAAGCTGACAGATCACATTTCTACCCCCATGAAGGAGGCAGAGTGGATGAGTGGATGAGGGAAGAGACAGGAGTCTCTCAAAGCCTTCCCTCAGGATGCTCCCCAACCCCTGCCAGTCCCCACCTCCCAAAAGTTTTACAGCTCCCAAATAGTACCACTAACGGGGGTCCGGTGTTCAAACGCACATGGTTATGGGTAGACGTGTCTAATTTAAACCACCTCATCTAGTGTCATTTGGAATAGGAAAGAATCCATAAAGCAGGTATAAAACCACAGGGGTGTTTCCTTAGTTTGATTCGACGTTTCTGTTTGGAGAGATCATCCTGCGGAATCCAAGGCTCTCTGGCTCATGAGCAGACGTCCTGTTTTTTTTCAGAAGTGGTAGCTGGGCTTGGCGGCATGCTCCTTGCATCCCTTTATCCCGGTGTTCTGGGAGCAGAAGCAGGCAGATCTCTGAGTTTGAGGCAAGTCTGGTCTACAGAGAGTTCCAGGCCAACCAGGACGGTTACAGTGAAGCCCAAAAAACAAAGAAGTGAGAGGATGAAATTTGAGCCTCAAATCTGCTTTGGGAGTTGGGCAGGACCAAAAATACTGTGTCTATTTACAGGAGACGTGACAGCAGGTAGATACATTCCTTCATGGTTCTGTTGAGGACACTGGGCAGGAGGCATGGACTGGGAACAGGATATGTTCACCCTCCCCAGCTTACCACAACATGCACATGCTCTACACACACCCCTTCTTCAGCGTGAGGCCTACAAAACAGTGGCTGGAGAGTGCTTGAGAGGACCCAAATTCAGTTTTAAGTGTCTACGAGGCAGCTTACAACTGCCTGTCACTCCAGCTCCAGGGGATCCAACTGTTTCTTCTGACCTCTTTTAGCACTTTACATATACAACCTCACCAACACACACACACACATACACACACACTCATACACACACACACTCACACACACATACACATACACTCATACACATACACACACTCACACACACATATACACACTCACACACACAAATACACACTCATACACATACACACACACTCACACACATATACATACACACACTCACACACACTCATACATATACACACTCACACACACATACACACACTCACACACATATACACACTCATACACACATACACTCATACACACATACACACACTCACACATACATACACACTCACACACACACAAACACTTTATAAGGCTGCTACTGTTTTGGGATTAAAAAGAAAGAGACTCAGATTAAGAAGGGGATTGGAGGAGGGAGGGGGACTAGACGGTGAAAAGCCTTGAAAGTTCTTCTTTGGGTTGATTTTTAAAGATCATTCGAGTTAGATCTGAAATGAGATTGACAACATCAAATGGTTTTTGTTTGATCATTTTTTTCTGTTCAGTAACCTATTCTACAATGAAGCAGCCTTGGGGGTTAGGGACCCGTGGGCCCCCACAGGAAGGCACCAGCCAGTGCACGTATATGCTATGGCCAATCAGGCCCTCCAAAGACAATGCTGAGGAAGAGGGGTCTTTCCAGGTCTGAATTCTGAGGTCAACCATTTGAGCTTTCCTGTCCTCTCTCATAAGCTGGCAGATGGGGAGGTTTCCTTCTCTCTGCTCTGGATATCTTGGTGAAGGAAGACTGCTCCTGAGCTGTTCTCACAGCTGAGCCTGGATTCAGTGAGATCCAAGGTGTCTCCTCTGAGCCAAGGCAAAGGAACTTTCTGTGCTCCTCTCCTCCGGCAAAACCAGCAGTGGGTCTTTGAAGTGCAAACGCTGTCTTTTCCTATGGGTACCAGTCCTCCTTTCTGTTTATTGGGCTCCCTCTGGTTGCTTCTACACGAAGATTCACTGCCTGGTTGACTAACTTGTACACAGAGTCCCGGAACAACCTGGTCTCAGAAACCTGGTGTGGTGCAGAGAGGTCAGGGCCATGAGGTCTTAATTGGGAAAGGTCTTTAAAATCTTTAAAGTGAGGTTTATTTTCTGTAGCTCACAGGCCTTCATCCTGTCAGCTAGCCCACCTTCGCCCTCTTGCGGTGCCCCCAGCTCCCCTCCGGCCTAAGCAGAGCCGACATGCTCCCCGCTGGAGGCCAGACTAAGGAGCTGTGTGGTTGGCCCTAGGGAGTCAGTAAGGTTCTGCAAGGCCACCTGCTGCCCCTTCTGCCAAGCCCTGGCGACCTCTAGTGGCCACAAGGTGGAAGTGAACAAGACCGCAGGCGGTCAAGCAGGCTGCCCTCCCTCCATGGTTCTCAGCCTTGATGGCCATTTCAGAATTACCTGGGAGTTTTTAAAAGCTACCACAATCCAGGAGTTTATTCAGAGTTAAGTCAAAACCTCCCGCGGGTGGGTTGCAATGTCACCACCTGCGTATGGCCACGTGGTCTCGAATTAGTGTGTCCCTGAGGGGAATGTCTGAACACTTCCAGGCAGCTGTTGTGATGCTGGTGGAACAGTGAAGCTGGGTACAAGCTTCCCAGGGTGAAGAAGGAGAGAAATCCTGACACAGGTGCAAGGGTTCAAAAGTCCCCAGCAATCCCTCTTCCATCCTTAACAGTCAAGGAGGAAGCTGAGCCGCGGGGTTCAGAGGGGAAGGTAGTACACACCTGTAATCCTAGCACTTGAGAGGTGGAGACAGATCTTGAGATACAGGCTAGTGTGGGTTAGACACTGAGATCAAGGTCAACCCGAGCTGTACGGTGAGATCTTGTTCCAAAATATAAAGCAAAACGAACACCGGAAAATTCGGTTTACAGTTGCTCTCCCTTGTTACATGGTTAATACTCTTTGCTGTTGTGAAGTTCTCTGTTTTTCACCCTGGTCCCATCTTAAGGGGAGAAAAGTCTAGATTGGGGGAGGGGGGAGAGCTGGAGGGGTTGCTTATTCGGTAGAATACTTGCTATGCAAGCATGAAGATCCAAGTTCAAGCCCCAGAACCCAGAGCCATACAACTAAAAGATCATGGTTACACGGGTTTGCTACCACAATACAGAGGAGGGACAGAGGGGAGGATCCCTGGTTAGCCAGCCTAGTTTAGTTGGTAAGTTCCAGATCAGTGAAAGACTGCCTCAAAAACAAACTAACAAGGAAAGAAACAAGGTGGACCTCTCCTGAAAAAGACACCGGAGTTTGAGGCTGGCCTCATGCTTGAGTGCATGTGTACTCACACACATGTGCATACACACATGCACACACACATGTGCACACACACGTGTGTGCATATACACATGCACACATGTACTCACACATGCATATACATGTGCATATACACGCAGGAGCACAGATGTGCACTCGTGCCCTGTGACATCTTCCCCCCCCCAGCTCTGGCAGCAGCCATAGGGACAAAGTCTGGTGTGGAGCTGTGGACCCAATGCTCCATGGCACTCTGAGCTGCCTGTCAGCCGTGGCACTCCATCAGGCTCTGGATGAAATGGGTTGGAAGGGAGAAGAGCCAGCACCAGCACAATTAAATTAATTTCCAGCAGCTGCGTGGGATTAAAATCACCCACTTCTCTCTGGTCTCTATGTAATGTTCCTGGAAGCAATCCCCTGATCCCGGGCTTCTTCTCCTCGGGGTCACAGCTTTGGGTGCACACCCTCCTGATTACTTCTCTCATTCTAAGCTGCCCTTCCTCCCGCCAGCCTTGAGGGCAATGGCCTGGTAAGACCCTGCCCCCATGGCTCAGTGGCTTGGTTCTCTTCTTCCCAAATAGCGTGTGGTGCCAGGCTAGGGTGACATTTAGGGGCAGGGACTCTCAGCATGGAGCCATCTGTCACAGTGCTTCGGCATACTTAGAGGTCCTCGGAAATGGAACATTGGAGGCTGTCAGCGCCTGTCCTGTCAGAGAACAGATGACCATATACTGCATGTTACAGTGAACACGTGGGCTCAGTGTTAACTAACACATCTCTTTCTTTATCAAAGAGAAGGGAACGTCTGCCTTATGGGCTGTTGTGAAAGCCAAGAGAGATAATGTATAGAAAGCGTACATCTATAATGGATGACGGAGGCCGGCTCAGCCTAGATGGCCATTAACAATGTTAGAGCTAGCATTTATTCACTGCGCGCTGCGGGCTGATGATGTTTTGAGTGTTTTATGCGCATCGTTTAGTAATCTCTGCTGAGTCATCAAGGAATTAAATGACAACAAACGCTGGTGAGGATGTAAGGACAGAGAAGCCCTAAACACCACAGACGGGAATGTAAACTGGGACAATGACTGTGGGAACCAGAAGGGAGGTTCCTTAAAAAAGCTCAGAACAAGAGCTTGTGGTGATGGCTCCGTAGGAAAGAACAATTGGTGGGTGACCATGAGGACCCAAGTTCAGATCCTCAGCACCCAAGGAAAAAATCCAGCATGGCCACGTACACCGGTAACTCCCCAATGAGTTGTTTTGGCGACAGGATTGCTGGGGCTTACTGGACGACCAGCCTTGTCGGAAAGTCTCTAATGACGTCTAGGTTCAGTAAGAGACGCCACCTCAAGGGGACGTGTCAGAAAGTGGTGGAAAGGATCACCCAGTGTCCTCCTCTAGACTCTGCATGTACCTGCAGAAACAAGGACACACACGCATGCAGGCACCCACCCACCCACGTACGCGCGCACGTACGCACACACGTACGCATGCACGCAACAAACCCTAAGCTGAAAAATAGCCTAGTCAGATGGGCCTGATGATACGCACCTTTCGTCCTAACACTCAAGAGGCAGAGGCAGCCAGATTGCTTTGAGTTTCCGCCCAGGCAGGGTTACATACTAAGACACTGTTTCAGAAGAAGAAGAAAAAAATCTAGTCTGGCAGCAGAGAGAGCGATACCTCGGTGGTTAAGAGCATGTGTTGCTCTTCTAAAGGGTCCATGTGGCTCACCCCATGGTAATTCCACTTCCAGGGGATACGACATCTTTCTCTGGCCCCCACAGCACTGCCCACAGACAGTGCACAGACACAGAATTCAGGTAATTCATACACATGAAACACATTAAAAAAAAAAAAAAAGATTAGGTTTACTGACCAATGAAAACAAAGCCAGGTGCGCCAACATTCCTTCTACTTTGGAGAAACAGAAGAAACATGGTAGTCAGCTGGAATCGGGGGAGGAAAAGAGCAGGAAGGGAGGCTGGCATCTGGGAAAAAAGGAAGGGGTCCTGAGGAGCCCCTGGGCTGACTGGGGGGGGGGCAGCCCATTCCCACACCTCACTCGGAGACTCATGCTCCTGGGAAGGAATATGTTTTAAATAATTTGTTTAAAGTAACTGTGTTGCTTTGAAACAGGGTCTTGCTATGTCACCAGGCTAGCCTGAATTCCTCCTGTAGATCAACTTCAAACGCTGGTCTCCTTCCTCAGCTGCCCAGTAGCTGGTCCTACAGGCCTGTGTAACCAGTCCCAGCTTGGGGACAGGCTTTCCCTTGCCTAAACTGACTCTTCTTTCTAAAGACCCTGGAGCCTGTAAAGGACCTGGGGTCAACTCTGTTCCACCAGTGGGACCTGAGCCGTGCTGAGCTTTGGATCACTTGGCTTCTACCGGATTCACTCTTGACACAGCACTCTGTTTCCGCCCCTGACTCTACTGGGTGGGGGTGGGGTGGGGTACAGATCTGACCAGGGACTCCCTCCCACCTTTTTTTAGATACTTAACGATGACCAAGCCACCTCCTCCGATCATCCCGGAGATGTCATCAGTTTGCTGTTCTGACGCTGATTCGTAGCAGGTCTCCATCACTCTGTACCACCACGGGTTTGGGAGAACACACTGCAGTTTGGGAGCTCAGAGGCTACATGTCACACAAAGGGAGTGGTGCAGGGATGGAATGAATGTCACCTGACACTAATCTGCTCATACAGCCTAGTATCAGGACAACAGACTTGGGATAGGATGGTCTATCTGGGGAATAGGGATTAGTCCATCCTTCTAAATTTCCCCAAGGGACTGTGCTGGTCAGTTTTTCACTGTAGTGACAAACACCTGATGTGCTCAACTTGAAAAAAGAGAGGTTTGCTTTGACCCAGTCTTGTAGGTGATGGACCATGGCCAATGCTTTGCCCTCTCTGGGTGGCTTTCCTGAGAAGGTGATTTAAGATGCATCTCCCCCAGCCCCACCCCCACCCTGATATATCTTTTCTCTGAGATCTCTCCTTCATGTTGGAGGCTGCCCAGACTGGTTTCTGAGCCTGTTATGAAGATCACATCACAGGGGACGCACATGGCACATGGCAAAGTAAGTCGACCATGACAACCTGCCAGCAAAGTATTGGACGGAGCCAGGATCTCGATGTCCCTTTCAAGAACATCCAAATGACCCAACCTCCGTTAAGATACTTCTTAAAGATGGTATCTCTTTGCAGTAGCATTAATGGCTAAGGGCCAAGCTCCTAGCGCATGGGTCTTTAGTGCCTTCCTAAATCTCAATACAGCAGAGATAAAAAGGAAACTTTGGGGCTGAGAAAGAGGTGGCCCAGTAGAATTTGGTCATCAAAGCTCTCCCCTGTTCAGGACTTGCTTTGTGCTAACTTCTGCCCCAGGTCCCTAGAGAGTCTAATTCGTTTAATCTTTGGGATTCTATGGCAGTGGGTGTGGCCATTATTATCATCCTCGCTTTACAGATGGAAGCACCCAGGCAGAGGCAAGCTATTCATCTCAGGGGTTACTGGGGCACCCAAAACCAGGGACCATTGCAGTATGCTGCTTTCAGAAGAGAGTCATTTGAGAAAAGAGAAATCACAAAAGTAGGCAGGCTTCTCACTTCAGGGATAGGTTATAGGTGGGCAGTGGGGGAAAAGGTTTCTCTGGGTTCCCTCCTTGGGGGTTTGTCTTATCTTGACAGGAAAGGCAAACACAGGCTCCGCTCTGAGGCAGTAGAGCCATTGAGGAGGCTGGTTACACTATGTCCAATGTCAGGCTTGGGCTAGCAGTGGGCTAATGTAATAATCCTCAGCCCCTCCACCAACTACACACTTCCTCCCCCCCAACCAGTGAGACCAGATGCCTAAATGCACGAGCCTATGGTAGACAGTTCACGTTCAAACCAAAGCAGGAGCAGCTCACTGGGCGGGGCGCCAGGACCTGCTTGTTAAAGAACTGGTCCTGTGTGTTCATTTACTGCAGCTCTAAGACAAGTGGCTTCCACCCCCACATCTGAGGATGAGAGGAGGGCAATGCTTTGCCCTCTCTGGGTGGCTTTCCTGAGAAGGTGATTTGAGATGCATCTCCCCCAGCGCCACCCCCACCCCAATATATCTTTTCTCTGAAATCTCTCCTTCACGTTGGAGGCTGCCCAACCTGGGAGGCTGGACAGACCTGCTCAAGCCGAGAAAACAGGACTCATGCACCACTTCCTGTCTTTGATGGCACACTAGCAGAGGAAGGAGCAGGAAACAGAGCCCCGGAGTGAACAGAGCACACGACTTAAGGCTAGGCAGCTGCTGAAGTTTGACTTAAACATGCGCCTCAGAAGTCCATGTGTTAAAGGACCAATCCCCAAACGCTGCTGTGGATAGATGGGAAGACCTTTGAGAACTGAGGCCTTATGGGAGAAAACAGGTCATCCCTGGCAGAGCTTAGGGTTTATTGTGAGGCCCGAGCCCCTGGTTCATCCTGCCCTTCGATGATTGGCTATTTTGTTCTGCCTGGTGCTTCCGCCACTATGTCCCGAATCACCACACCCTAGAAGCAACAGGAGTTTTCAATGCTGTGAGCTCACCTGCCCGTTTCTCTATAAGCTGGTGGTTTTAGGTACTGTGTGAGACTGATGGGAAGCTAAATGATTCAAGGGCTAACTGCGGCCAACCCCGAGCAGCCATTGGCTCGCCAGCGGATCGCCGCACAAGCCCTGGGGTAGGTCTGCCTGCAGTTGGTCTCATACCGTAGAAGTCAAGAAGCAAGAGCGGGAAAGGCTAGAAAGGAAAACGACCCAAAAAGGAGTGGGGAGGAAGATGAGTACGAACCCAGCTGATACAGATATCGACATAACCATTACGAGGGTAAATAAAACTGCGGTTTACGTTATGCAGCAGCGAGATGCTCTCCGAGTACTTCTGTCTCGAGGAAGTTTTTATTTCACCATAGAAGAAAAATGTTTTCATATTCTCTCCCGCCGCTCAGACCCAGAACCCAGCAAGGCCTTGTGCCCCCGAGAGCCATAATATTATTTGTTAACATTTTTATGATGCCAAATGGTCTGGAGGAGAACCGGCGCCATTCTTTAGCTGGGAAACCATATGGCACGGAGAGTAATAAATAAGGTATTGTGATAGTTAATGAACCTAATTGCCAGTGAAGGCTTTAACACAGAGCCTGTGCTGCTGAGAATTTAGCACCGCATTAGGGATGCCGCCGAGCTCCCCTGACTTCTGAGGCTTAATTTAAGTTCTATATTGCAAACTCCAGAAAATAATTCCAAACCCTCCTGCTGGAAAAGCAACCTGCTGGTAGACTGTGATTATACCGAATTACTAAAATCGCAATCAATTTTATACACACAGTTAACCCTTACTAGGAATGCTCCTGGATCAGAGAGGCGTCAGGACCGCAGCCTCTTCCGTTTGTGGCTCTGGCCCAAGAGGCAGAGTCAGGAAAGGTGTGGCCTGTGGCTTGGGTCGGGACGGTTTATTAAGCTAAGAAAGGAAGGAGGGGAGGGGAGGGGATGAGAGGAAATTCTATCATCCTCATAGCTGTCTGGACCTCTCTAATCCTGCATGATGGGGAGAGAAGACAAGAGATCGTGGCAAAGGGGTCTGTGTTCACTCACCAGTCCTAAGCAGCCAGAACTCCCCCCTTGCAGGAAAAGAACAGAACCGTGACTGCTATTATTCCATAAGTCAAGGTTATTAACTAGAGAAGATCACATTGTAACCTTGCTTTGTGTAAGATCTAAATGCTGTGGCAGCTGCTGCTGAACTTTCCAGGCATCTCCAAGGGTCCCCGGGAGAGCAGAGCTCACACTGCTGCCAGAGAGGGAGGAACTGGGGCAAATGTCTTTCCCCCTCACTCAGTCTTCCCTCCAACCCTGGAGATGTGGAGGGAAGTGGTCAGCAGCAGAGAAGGGCTCCTGGGACCAGACGGAGCTGGGTGTGGCTCTAAGAGGAGAGAAAGCTTCAGGACTGTGGCTCTACTACTGTACAAGGCAGGTGTTTCGAGGTAATGCCTCAGCCTTCTGCCTTAGATAGATTAGAAATGTTTTCCTCCTCTTCTTCCTCCTTCTTTTGTTCCTCCTCCAGGTAACAGAGATTAAATCTAAGGCCCCATGTTTTCTAGGCAAACACTCTACTACCAACACACACACACACACACACACACACAAAACACTCTACTACCAACACACACACATACACACACACACACACACACACACACACACACACTGTGTTCTAAGATCTTATTTTGAAACAGGTTTCTGAGTTACCCATATTGGCTTTAAACTTTCTCTGTGGTCCCTGTAGGCCTGCATTTGTAACCCTTTTGCTTTGGTCTCTCAAGAAGCCTATGTCATCAGCCTCATTGAGAAATGTCTTTTGCAGGAGATCATGTTCAGTGGGAGAACATTTGCCTGACAAGAGTGAGGCCCCAGGTTTGAGCCCCAGCACAGAAGAAGAGCAGCTCTCAGGGACAGAGGCCTGAGCTAAACTTCCTGGTGTGCAGAAAGGAATGGGTGGGGTGGGGCAAGTTGGGAGGAGGGAGAGTGTGGGCATTAGAAATAATCTTCACATATGTCCAGGAGATGGGGAGAAAGCTGACCTTTGGAAAGCTGACCAAGGAAGAAGTGTCCAGAGGGGAGGTGGTAAGGTCACTGGAATCAGGGAGTTGTCAGAGACACAGAGAGGGAGCCTCTGGCCCAGCAAAGTGAGATCCTGAAATGTGTGGTCACATGGCTCCATCCCAAAAGCTAGGATAAAGCTGCACTCTTGCTATAGATTAAAGCATGTTCAGTATCATCAGTAGATTAGGAAAGAGGTCCTAGTTAGGGTCTGGAGGCCCAGCAGTAGGATTTATGGGAGAATCCCCTCCCCATAACACATAGCTGGGCATCTTGGTGTAGGCTTTTAATCTCAGCAGTCAGGAGACAGAAGCAGGCAGATCCCTATGAGTCAAAGGCTAGCCTGATCTGCATGGTAAGTTACAGGACTGCTAGGTCTACATAATATACAGACCCCTGTCTCAAAGTCCCCCTCCAAAAAGGAAAGCCTTGTTGTTAAGAAATTCAGTACATACACAGCAGAGTCTGGGACACAGGGTGACTGGAGGAAAGGTATAGCTACTGAGGTTAGGTAGAGGTAATGACAGGAGTGTCCAATAGCAGCCATCAGTACTCGGGATGCACATGTATCAATCCAACATGCCAGAAGTGCACTTGAGGTGGCAGATCCTCCAGGCAGTATGGCCCAATTGGATTGCAGAGTTCTGCTCAGCAGGGAGGGAAGAGACTCCTCCTGACCTCCAGCTTCACTGTTGGTACCAGATCATCATCACTGGTCTGGGCTCAGCTCAAGCCTCTGTACTGAGCCTTTGCTGTTGTTCTGAGGTGACAATACCAGGGGCTTTGTCTATAAGACCTGTCACTGGAACCTAGTGATAAAAGATGTTTGTCATCCACAGAAGGGCAGGGGCTGAAGGAATGGGACTCTACGAAGTACTTCTCAGAAACTCCTACTCGGATTATGCGAGGCTTCTCGACTGTGCTGCAGAGAACTTCAGGATGAGCCAGTATGAGGCAGAGTTGGAATTTAAGAAGAACTTCTGATATTGGTTTAAGCATGATCATTAATGAAGAGAGATGCTTAGGAAAAGAAGAGCACGCTGGCTGTGGTGGTGCATGCCAGTAGGATTTGCTGAAGGAGGCAGAGGCAGGAGGATCAGGAGGAAACAGAGCACATGCCAAGTTGGCTTTTCCAGACAGTGACATTTGGGTGTCTTGGCAAGTGCCACATATATGATTCTGATGGCTTCTGAAGTCTTGTGCCAAATGGTTGCTAGGTGTATCGGTTACTTATTCTTGTGTATAATAAAATACCATGACCAGAAGCAACTTACAGACAAAAAATGTTTATTTGGGGCTTATGATTCCTGGGGGAACATCCATAATGGTGGAAAGATGTGTTTACAGGAAGCTAAAACAGGAAGCTAAGAGTTCACATCTGTAACTGGGAACATGAAGCAGAGGACAAACTGGGAGAAGAGCAAGGCTGTGAACCCTCAAAGCCCTTCCCTAATGGTAGACTTCCTTCAGCAAGGCTCCACCCCCTGAAGGTTCTATGGCCTCCTTAAACAGGGCCACCAACAAGGGACCAAGTGTTCAAATATGTGAGTCTGGGAGCAATTTCCCATTCAAACCACCACAGTAGGGGACAACCCCTCCCCTCCTCTTTTGGTAAATAGGATGATACGGTTGTTCTGAGGCATCTTGGATAAGCTCACAATCCAATAAAGGAAAATGGTGGACCAATCTTTGTGTTTGCACTAAAGGGTTAGGGCATGCTCTTCGCCATTAGTAGAGTTCTTCCTTGGGAGACAGAAATTTACAACTAGGGCAGGAGAAAGGCCATCCTTGGTCATATGCACTTAGCCCATGAGTGTGGTTCATTCACTGTTATTTTTTTTAACATCTATAAAAGAGATACCATCTCTACGTTGGCAATTTCCATACCATTTTAATTAATTAATTTATTTTTTTAGTTTTGTGGAAGCCCTTGACTCTCAGCACAATGAAGGCTTTAAAAAAATCATAAAAAAATAAATAAATAAGTTAACAGGAAAGGGGAGAGGAGGAAAAGGAGACTTGGGTTGGAGAAATGGCTCAGTAGTTGAGCATGCTAGCTGCTCTTCCAGAGAACTCAGGTTCAATTCCCAGCACCTACATGGCAGTTCAAAACTGTCTGTAATTCCTTTTCCAGGGGATCCCATGTACATTTAATTAATTAATTAATTAATTAATTAAAAAAAGACTTCAGCCAGATTCTGCAATAAGAGGCCCCCTCCCTTCCCATGTCTCCCCATTTTTCTCAGTCTTTCTCTTCTGTCTCAACTGAGACTTCAAAGGTTTTCCCACCCCCTGTGTATGGGGGAAAGAGAGGAGGAGGAAGAAGCATCGGTTCCCCACAACCTCTCTGATCCTGTTGAATCCAGAACAGCCTTTAGAGCCCGATTTTGCTAAGGAGCAGTGACTTCTCACTTGGGCCATCAATGTCACTCAGAGCAGGATGGAGCCTGGCATCTGCCTTCTTTTGGCATCTGCCTCCCTCATTTCCAGGCACCTGCTTACCTAGGCGTGTAGCCTGTTAGTCACTCAAGGAACGTCTGTGTAAACTGGTGTCGGCTCGCCTGCCTCTTTCCCCTTCAAGGCTGAAAGCACAGAGTAACTGAGACGTGTAACTGTCAGCTTTTACAATGCCCTGTTCCAGATGTGTCTCTAGTCGTTGTCACCCTGGATTCCCGGAACATCACAGCATCTCAGGACAAGATTCCCCCAGATGGAGGCAGTGGTCAGAGTAGTGAGGCAATCATTTCCTGGGAAGCAGCTCTTATACTCAACAGAAGTCTTTCAGGTCACCCTGCAGAAACGGGGGAGAGACAATAGTTGGAAACACTTGGACCAGAAGAGCTTAATTACTTATGCTTCTTGTCTTCTGCCCCCATCTTTCCCCTAAACCTAAAGACTATGTCACTACAGTAAAACAAATGTGAAGGTCATGGAACCCTTTCGTTTCTTCCTCCCTTTTCCTAATGTACATATCAGTTAAATTTCCTTTCTTTGATTTCTTTCTTTCTTTGTCTATGTATAGGGGTGTGTGTGTATGTGTGTGTGTGTGCCAGAAGTCAACCTCAAGTGTGCCTCCTAAGGAGCTATTATTCACTTCTGTTTTCTGAGATAGGGCCTCTCATTGGTCTGAAGCTCACAGATTTGGCTGCCCAGCAAGCCCCAGGGTTCTACTTGTTACCACTTCAACAACTTCCAGACAGCGGAAACTGAGTGACCTTGTAAGTTGGTCTACCATGATTATATCACCACTACCACCAGCAGCAGCAGCAGCAGCAACATCATCATCATCATCATCATCATCATCATCATCATCATCATCATCGTTGCTTTTAAGACAGGGTCTCACTATGTATCTTTGGCTGTGTCCCAGACTGGCCTCAGATTCAAGGAGATCCACCTGTCTCTGCTTCCCAAATGCTGGGATTAAAGGAGCATGCTATTGTATCTCACACAGTTTCCTCATATTTTACACATGAGGAGCATGAAGGGCAAAATGTCTTACAGTTCTCAGAACAATGTCAGAACAGACTAGACTCCTGGTGTCCTGACATCAAATGTGTTTCCTTTTCTGTCTCCCCTGTCTGGGTATGTAGAAGATAAAATCGAGCAAGAAAGCACCCAGGACCCATACATACACTGGGGGTTAAGGAGGACAGTGGAACCCTGGCAAGGTCATTGAGAACCTTCAGGCTCTTGTCATCTGGATGGAGAGAATTCCACAGAAATGATGGAGCTGTGTATTAAATATACAACCTAATACAAATGTAGAAGGATGAAGATCCTAAATGAAGACCCATGCCTCCCTGGAAGTGAGTCCAGATTATAACAACTGGAGTTGAACACCCAGCCCTATGCTTAAAGTCTTTGGGCAAAATCAAGAGGGCAGAAGAAATGGCTCCTGCCCACAAGGCACAGTCATTCTAAATTGAGACACCACAGGACACAAAAGGACCAGAGGACACTAGGTCAGGTGGGTCACTGAGCCAAGGTCTGAAACCTAGACCCGGTCCTGTGGACTCCTACCAAAGGCCTTCAGCTTCTCTAGATTGGAAACTGGATTAAATGAGATAGATACACACCATGGCAGAGGAACCTTAGTGATGGTCACCAAGGCCCTGGGGTGGGGGCTGCTTTCTCAAAGTCAGGATCCTGGTAAAAGAGCCCGACAAAAAGTCCTGAGCTGGCTAGTCCATGACTGGGGCCCATGGCCAACTCGGTGACCTCCAAGATCTCAGCTCTCCCTGTTCTGGTGGGAGAAAGTACTCCCAGGCCCAGAGCCCTGTCAAACTGAGCAAGTGCTGAGATGAACAACCATAGAGTGTCGAGTTAATACTGTATATAAATAAACGTTACAATCACAAAAAAAGAGGCTTTCTACTCGGAAGAGACCATGGAAATATTTTATAGTGGTCCAGATCAAGTGAAAAGACAGAGAATAAATAAAAAGGGAAGATAATTATTTGATGGAGTTCTCTTAGGATCCGCCACAGCAGGGAATACTTACAGAGAATACGTATTACTGGAGAGATACAGCTATCCAATGCATCAAACTAAACTATAAATTGTCAGAAGCAAGAATGGGAGGAGGGGGATGGGAGAGATCCGGGTGCCTACCACGCCATTAGAGCTGGGTTTCTGCCTTCCACCTTGCTCACAGGGGCTCTGTGCGCCAGCCCGGGCAGAGTCCCGCAGAAGGGAGACGCCACCTAATAAATGTCTCCAGAAATTTACAGTTGTACGGCTGCAGTAAAAAGATGGTGCCGTTTATCTCAGCACCATCTGCACGGGCTCATTTGTTGCTCCTGAGGCAGCCCACACGCACCCAGCAAGTTTGCAAGTCTCCAGCACTTGGGAGTGTTTTTTTTTTTTCTTCCCTCACCAGGATGCTATAGGACTTGATATGTAGTTTCTCTTCCGGCTCCCTGTGGTCAGGCTAGACGAGGCCTGCAATTGGAACTTCTGGTTGGCATGTGTCATGGGCCACAACATTCTATCCGGACTCTGGGATTCAGAACGGGAGCCTGGACTCCTTCCTAGGCAGGTGGAAGAGCATGGAGAAAGATGGGGAAATTGCTCAACCCATGAAGTGTTTGCTACAAGCATGAAGATGTGGGGGTTGATCTCCAGTACCTGAGTTTTAAAAGCTGGGTTTGGCAGCACCATGTGCTTGTAACCCCAGTTCTAATGGGGTGGGTGGAGACAGGGGGTCCCTGGGACTTGTTACTCTGCTCACAAGGTAGTTGGTACCAGAGGATATGACCTAAAGTTGTCCTCTGGCTTCTGCATGCGCACGCACGTGCATACACACACACACACACACACACACACACACACACACACACACCGGGGGTGTGCACCATCATGGATCATTCATTCATTCTGCTTGTTAATAATTATCCTGAGCCTTAACTAGGTGTGAGGCACTTGTGTGAACAGAGCCTAACTGCCTAAGTGCTCACACTTGCTGTACTTTCTGCAGGGTCTTCTTCAAATGCTTCTCAAGATGGCTTTCCCTGGCCCCCTTGTCTAATATCACAACTGCAAATTCGCACCTGTGTTTATTACCAACCCGGTACCCAGGTCTCTTAGAGACCACAGCCTTCCCATTGTTAGAAGTTACTGTGCTTCAAGTGCACAGGAATACACAGCTTAGTTCCTACTCTCCGGGCATAGCCATTAGCCAATGAGTGATTCTTATGAACCTATCACCACCCCAGCAGATGGGCTCCTGATGGCTACAATACTGTGACTTAAACTATTGAGGCTAGAATAGGTAGTTATCAAAAATAAAAGTGCACAACTTGGGAGGGTGTGTGAACTTGTAGGGGCATGCACTCAACTCATTCCTAGAACCAGGCTAATGGTGGTGTGGACATGGGGCCAGGGTGACAGAGAGAGATCATGGCCCTGCTCTAACCTCTGTTTCTTTTCTGGTTGACATGTTGGCTGGTGCAAGTGGCTTTGATATCACTTGGAGTCCCTGTGCTGCTGTGACCAGAACCATGAAGTCCCCTGAGATAGCTTAAAACCCCTCCCTTCTCTTCTTTGGACGTCAGATGCTGACTTGAAAATCTGCATACTCCCTCTCCCTGCCTCATCTTCATACCCAGACCAAGAAGAACAACCCGTCTCAGCAAATTTTGGGTTTGTTTTGACAGTCTCACTTAGCCCAGGTTATCCTCAAACTCTCTATAAAGCCAAGGATGACCTTAAACTTCTGATCTTTCTGTCTCCACCTACTAAACTCTGGGATTATGGGTATGTGACCTACTATACTCTGGGATTATAGGTATATGTCATGAAAAAGGCTTGTTCTGCTTTCAACTTCTGTTGCTGTGGTTAAAATATCCCAATAAGCTACTTGAGGGAGAAAGGGTTTCTTTTAGCTCACAATTCTGTGTTACAACCCCTCATTGTGGAGGCAGGAATTTGTACATCCATAGTCAACGGCAGAGAGAAATGAACACATGCTGCTTGTTGGTTCTCAGCAAGCTTTCTTTCTCTTATGCTGTTCGGAACCCCATGGCTAGGGAATGGAGCTACCCACAGTGGGTTGAGTCTTCCTACATAAATAAACAATGAAAATAACCCCAACAGAAATGTTCCAAAGCCAACATGATCTAGATAACTCCTCATTAAGACTCTTTCCAGATGATACTAGGTTGTCAAGTTGACAGTTAAGACTAACCAACACACAGCCAAAACCACTATTCTTTGCTCTGTGTGCAGAAGCACCTGATAGACTTTGCTTAGGGGTCCGATTGAAGTCTTTATGCCAATGATGGGAGCATAGTAACCAGGTTGCAGTGGATTTTGGGGTGGCTGTTCTCAGTAGGTGACTTGACACCATTGATGGTATTCCTGAGGGAGATGCCTAGTCAAAGCTGCAGATGGATGCAGAATGAACTAACTGTATCTGAACCTGAGGTGAAGAAGGAATCAAGCGGATGGTAAGGCAAGGGGGAGGTCATGTGACCCGGGTCATGTGATCTAGGGCTGGGAAAGTGGCACTGAGTGGAGACCAGAGCTGGGGTTCTTTGGAAAGTTGAGTCAGCAGAACCTGCTGACAGAGTGGATGTTTGTGTGGGAGGTTGACTTCGAGGGGTATAGATTTTTGTGAGGAGAAACAAGGGGTAGAGGTAAAGAGGGAAGGAGCAGAAGGGAGGGACAAGAGTTGCTAAAAGGATGACACAAAGAAGACATTGGAAGAGAGAAGGAAGTCTTCAGTTTTCTTTACCTGTTTGGAACTAATTTTAGACTTACAGGAGCACTAAGTAGGATAGAGAATTCCCACATACCACTCACCTAGCTTTCCCCAAGATTAACATCCCACATGATCATGACCAGAGAAGCTGCTCCTGTAGAGGGGATTGTCTTAGGCCTTACCTAGAAGGTGCCCTAAATGGCTAAGCTCCTAGCATGTACAGACCCAAGGAAGGATGAAACAGTGAGATTAACTATGGCTTTGTATCCAATCTAGTACTTAGCTGCTATGCTCAGACCCCCTCCTCTTACATGTAAGTGTGTGTGTGTGTGTGTGTGTGTGTGTGCGCGCTAGCCAATCTCAAAAGAATAACCTATCAACCATTAGAAGGTAGATTAGCTTCTCCACTCCTGAGGCCATCTGGCATAGAATGTACCATCCCAGTGGAGGGCAGGTGTGGAAATAGTGGTCCAGACAGTTTCCACATGTCTTCTGAGACTAATTTCGAAGCCTACAAAATTGCAGCATGCTTGAGCAGCCTGCTTTCTTCAGAACAGGCTATATTTATTTGCTTATTTATTTAATTTAGTTTTTGAGGCAAGGTCTCCCTATGCAGCTCTCACTGGCCTGGAACGCAGAGATCTTCCTGCCTTTGCCTCTTGAATGCTGAGGTTAAAGTCGTGCACTACAGCACTTGATTTTTCTCCCCTCCTGGCTTTGAACACCTGACTCCAACTGTGGCCTATTCTGAATGGTTGTAGGGCTTTACAGAGCTAGGACCTTAATGGAGTTATTGGATATGTGTAGGATACAGCTTCATGCTATAGCCTGGCTTCTTGGCTTCTATGTCATGCCTTCCCTGACATGATCAACTCTTTCTCGTCACACTCTTAGCCAAAACAAGCTCTTCTTCCCTTAAGTTGCTCCAACACAGCTCCTTTCTGCTGTTCTTTATTTTGAGAAGGGAAACAAATCTGCTATGTTGTTCCCTCTGTCACGTTTTCCCCTTTGGAGTTGTGTCGGCCACCACAGTAACTAAGAAGACTGGAGTTTGCCAAAGTCTAGCCTTGACCCTTAACTGGGTGGTGCCAGAGGGAAGGAATCTGAAACTGAGATTTGAGTCACATGGGCAGGGCAAAGAGGCAAAACTATGGCATGTCCCTGTCACCCAAGTGAGGCAGGCTATAAAGACAGGGGTCATTGTGGAGACACAAAAAGAAGGAGAGAGTGTGGTTAAGATTAGTCACCATCAGAGAATCAAAAAAGCAGCACCTTTCGCCACGTCTGCTGTGAAGGCTGCAGAAACAGAGATAGCATTTCTATTACACAGAGACGTTTTCACTGAAGAATATTAAAATAGCAATGATGCGTGCTTACTTCGAGCATGCAGACTCCCTTCCCAGATATTTCCTGGAAGTCTCACAAATAAGAATAAACTTGATAGTAAAAACATCTCGAAAGCTCAGTTGTACACTATCGGCTGTAACCTCCCCCAGTGCACACAGGACCCCTGTGACTTCGGTCTGGTTCTGTAGCAGCTCTTTGATTGTCTCCAGGGGCCACTGTAAAAGCCACGGACACTCTCCTGAGTCTTCCACACCCAGGCTTGCTCATTTCCGATCTGTTAAATCTGTCCCCCACCACCACCCCCGCACCCCTTGTTTAAATCCATGTTACACTTTCTCCCAAATACACTGCAACTCTATTTTATACTGATGGGTCCTGAGATTCTTTTCTGTGGTGCAGCCAAGAATCCCATCTTCACCTAGGTGGAGGTTTCTGAGAATTCTTTGGGCTGCTACTGATGGCCATTTTGGGCTGTGTCTCAGCCCTGCATCCTACAGCTACTGAGGAAAGAACCAGTGAGTGCTGGTAAAGAAAAGGTTAGTACAGATAGTCCTTCTTGAAACTCCCGGGTAATCTCAGAATAAGGTATGTGTGTGTTGGTGGGTTAGGGATGTGCGGGATATGTGTGTGGATGAAGAAAGGGAAGGGACCGGGAACAGCCATTATCCTCTAATATCAGGAATGTCTCCTCAAGCCCTTCTGATGGCCCCAAGTTAATCTTTTCTTAACTAGTGGAGAGAGATACACAGGAGTAACACAAAAGAGAATGATGGACCGGCCCAGGCCAGTCATGGTTTCTTAGTAGGTTCAATGTATCAAGCAATGGAGCGAATTGGACAATTTCATCTTTCCTTTTTGTCACAAGGGTAAGAAATGGCTAGGACTGACAAGGTGCCCCCTGGTGAAGGCTTGTGTGCCCAAGCTGAGAGATGAGGTTCCATCCTGGTAGTGAGAACTGACTGCTGAAAGTTGCTCTCATGCTCTCTCCCCCCACTTCCCTGTCTCTCCCCTCCCCCTCCATCTCTCCCCCCTCCCCCTCCATCTCTCTCCCCCTCCCCCTCCATCTCTCTCCCCCTCCCCCTCCATCTCTCTCCCCCTCCCCCTCCATCTCTCTCCCCCTCCCCCCTCCATCTCTCTCCCCCTCCCCCTCCATCTCTCTCCCCCTCCCCCCTCCATCTCTCTCCCCCTCCCCCTCCATCTCTCTCCCCCTCCCCCTCCATCTCTCTCCCCCTCCCCCCTCCATCTCTCTCCCCCTCCCCCCTCCATCTCTCTCCCCCTCCCCCCTCCATCTCTCTCCCCCTCCCCCCTCCATCTCTCTCCCCCTCCCCCTCCATCTCTCTCCCCTCCCCCTCCATCTCTCTCCCCCTCCCCCTCCATCTCTCTCCCCTCCCCCTCCATCTCTCTCCCCCTCCCCCTCCATCTCTCTCCCCTCCCCCTCCATCTCTCTCCCCCTCCCCCTCCATCTCTCTCCCCCTCCTCCTCCATCTCTCTCCCCCTCCCCCTCTTTGTCTCTCCCTCTCCTCCTCTCCCTCTTTGTCTCTCCTCCTTCTCCTCTCTGTCTCTCCTTCTCCCTCTGTCTGTTTGTCTCTCTGTCTGTCTGTCTCTCTAACACACACACACACAAGACAGACAGACAGATAAAGTAAATAAATAAAAATAAAATAAACAAACAAGAAAGGAAAACTGTCTTAGGGCTGGGGTACAGCTTCATGGTAGAACACTTTCCCAGCATCTACAAGGTCCTGGAATCAAGTCCCAGCCCCAACAAAGAACAGAATGTTGGCTTATATTGAAGTAAAAAGAACAATTTAGCTTTAGCTGCTAGCTCAGGTCCTGGCACGTAGTAGATGTTCAGAATTATGTGTTACCGAACCAATAAGCAAGTACAGGTACAGGAGGAGCTGCGCCAGCCATGTGATGCTGTGGAAAGAGCTTGGGAATTAGAGAGAACTGAGCAGAATGTTCTACACGACATGTTGCATGACCTCACTCAGTCCCCATTTGTTTCATTAGTAAAAGCAGAGGTGGGGGACTGGGGATATGCCTCAGATAGTGAGCTGCAGTGTTTGCCTAGAGTACCTGAGGCCCTGGGTTCAATCCCCAGTACCCTGCACGTGATCAGCACTCTGGCAGCAGAGGCAGGAAGATCTGAAGCTTAGGGTCATTTTTATCTACATCGCAAGTTTGAGGCCAGCCTGGTATACATGAGACCTTGTCTCTGAAACAAACAACAAAAGTGAATAGCTCCCTTCTTCAGTGTTAGCTGAGAATTAAATAAACAATCAATGTTCTGAACAACTACAGAACACAATGCCCAGATGAGGTAGCTAACAAAAGGAGCTGTTTTATGGTTGTTTTAAACAGTCAGAAACGGGCTGGAGCCGTGGCTCAGCAGTTACAATCTTTTGTTGCTCTCACAGAGGACCTGTGCTCATGATCGGCTGTAACTCCAGTCCGACGCCCTCTTCTGGCCTCCACAGGCATGTAGGCAAGCCACCTAGACTCATAAAATAAAAATAAATAAAATCCTTTCAAAGGAACATGACAGAAAATTTGGTACGCATAGCGAACGTATTGTGGTTCACGGTGTGCGGTAGTAAGGAATCTGAGGTGTTTGGGGCAGTGTGCTTCAACATGGTGAAGTTGGTCTTTCATGGGAGTAGGGTGTGAGGTGCCAGGTCTGTCTGGTCTCTTAGTCTACAATCATAGCAAAGGCCACTAACTGGATGGGGTGAAGAGCTGTCATACGCCACAGTTTCCTCTTGAGCAAAACATGTTTTCCCTTCTTTTCTGGAATAAAAGAGAATCTCTGTCCAGAGATGTGGCCAACAGTGTCGGTCTGGCTTTGAGGGCACATCAGACACATCTGGAGGCTGACCCAGCACGACAGAGTGCAGGGCCCCGTTTCTGCTCGGGAGTTGGTAGGACTGAGGCAGAGCCTGAGAACTGGCCGTCAACAAATTTGTAAGTGTGGAGGATGCTGCTTTGAGGACCTCTGGCCAAGGTCAGAGATGCAAGTAGAGTGGGAGAATCTAAATGGACATTTCTGACCCCAAAACTGGTCCCTCCCCACAGCTGGCTTCCCACTGTCGATGTCCTCAAAGTGGTTGACCTGGCAATAGCCTTGATGGGGCAAAGTCTCCTGTAAGCGCAGACATCTGAGGATGGAGACTTGGACCACAGGCATGGCTCACTGGTCGCTATGACTGCTGCTACGGTGCCTACTCCTTTTCGAAACAGGGTCTCCTGTACCCTAGACTGCCCTTGAATTTGAGCTTGCCTGGTAACCTCCATCTCCGGAGATCACAGGCACGCACTGCCAACCTGGTTTATGCATCACTGGAGATCAAGCCCAGGGGTTCCGTACATACCAGACAAGCATGGATTGCAGCATCTGAGCCACACCCTCATGCTTTCACAGACTGTTTCACAGGGGTGTTTCCGACACTGGGATTGAGGTGGAGTGAAGGTTTAGCCCTCTGGAGTCAACAGTACCCTGCCCAGCCATTGGAGACACCCACTGTAGGGCAGCTTTCAATTGCTACTGTGTTTAGTAGTTAGCTGAGCTCTTTGGGGTGTTGATAAACAAAGGGTGGGACAGAAAATGCCACCCATTGAACTGAGAGACTTTATATTCCTCCTTGCATTTAGCGCACCAGGGATTCTGTACAGAGCAGCCCTATGGGGTTCAGTGGGACGTCTGTGTCAGCTCTGTGCTTGATGGGTCTGAGGTTCCCATCTCCTAGTTAGTGGGACTCAGGAGGCAGGAACCCCAGCTGCTGCCATGAGTCTCCCCTGCCATTCCCAAGGCAGGGACTGACTGTAACCTTTCTAGGTCCCAAAATAGAAACCAGCGCTAGGTTTCAGCATCATAAAGCTCTGTGAAGCCACATGTTGTCACTGTTCTTCAGAGTCCCATATTACCAAGGCTGCCTGGGTGGAAACAGAGAAATGGCCACAGAGGCCTTGTCAGACCCAAACCTTAAACAGCTGCATCTTCTGAAGTCTCAGTGCTGAGAAGTGAAGGCAGACACAGGAACCCTCACCTGGACCTAGTCCAGACACTTGTCCTTTCCTTGCTGTGGCCCCTCTAAGAATCCAAGGCCAGCTCTACTCAGAGCAAACCGGTGGTCTGAGTAGCACTGTCCCTGACTCCAGGTAGAAACAGGACAGAGAGAGAGCTTAGTCATGGCCATTATTGCTGACAAGGATCTGGGTATGTCCTCATCTCTGTTTTATAGACGGAAACTGGGGAGCACTTACGGCTTGAGTAACCTGGGCAGGATTTGTGTCTGTGTGATCCAAGCCTTGTTCTGCTTCCTACCACTGCTCCAACCAGCAGCTGCCAGGCCTGGCTTAGACACCACCAATCCCCTACCCCACCAATCACATAGCCGCAGTCACTGTGTTCACGGAGCAGAAAGAACATGGAGAGACGACGGCAGCAGGGGTGGAGGACTATGGAGGATGGGCTGCGACCCTGGAGGCTGAGGTGGAAGCACTTGGAACTTAGGATCAGATGACCTAGTCCCTCAGCCTCCTACCTGGGTGAACGTGAGAAAGCTACTTAACTCTGTATGGCTCATTTTCTCATCTATGAAATGAAGACAAACCAAGTGTGGGTGGCTCGTTCCTGTGATCCCAGCATTTGGAAGGTTGAGGGAGGAGATTGCTGAAAACATGAGGCCAGCCTGGGATATAAAGTGAGTCCCAAGCAAACAAACAAATAAAGGGGGTGAAGATATATAGCTTAGTCTGTAGAATGCTTGCCTAGTATACATAAAGCCCTAAGATTGATTCCCAGTATGGCATAAAGCAGAAAAATCTATAATCCCACACTTCGGAGTTGGAGACAGGAGAATCAGAAGTTCAAGAAGACACACACACATACCCACACACACACACACACACACACAGAGAGAGAGAGAGAGAGAGAGAGAGAGAGAGAGAGAGACAGAGACAGAGACAGAGACAGAGACAGACAGACAGACACACACACACACACACACACACTGAGAGAATATTATAGCAAAGGACACATTTTTAAAGGCCAACAACAACAAAAAGCCCAGCAGACAATTATTTTGTGGATCCTTGGAAGTCTATTGGGATAAAGCATCATGGACTCTAGGTATCGATAAATCTGCTTCTGCTTGGACAAGCAAACACACATCCTTACCTAGACACCAGGCCAGCACATGACCTACACAGTCTTGTTCTTGCCAGAGGCCTTTCCCTGGGGGTCATTAAATGCATGGTCATCTTGGTGCATGTTGGCCACTGTTTGCATGCAGTACGTTCGGCTAGAAATGCCATACACATTCTAAAACTCTGTGTGGAACTGGAGCAAAGGTTCATTAGCAGCAAGCTCTGATTCAAGCTAGCAAGACCAGATGTGGTGCCCAGGCATCCTGAGTGGGAAGAATGGCTGTGTAGAATCCTGGAGGCAGGTGGTAGCCAGACCAATGATGCTAGAGTTCACACACATGAGTAAAGAAGCAAGAAGAGAAACGTGGAGAAGCAGCAGGAAACTGAGGAATTGTAGATGCTGGAGAGTTACATAGGAAGTCACTGTAACTGGCTAGAATGCAGACACATTTGAGCGTGTTTTGGGAAGAGTCGCTCTGAAGGCAAAATAAAGAAGCTTGCTGTAGCAAGGCAGGGGGGGGTTCCTCTGGAAGCTGCTACAGCAGTCTGAGTGAGTCAGGAGTATCTAAATAAAACCCGAAGAATAGGGGTGGGATGGATAGAAAGACCCAGAAAAATAAAGTCCCAAGATCTGCAGGCAGTGGCCTGGAGACCCAGGAGATGCTACGATGTGGTTCTTGTCTAACCCTGAAGGCCTGAGACCCGGGAAGAGCTCTTAATGTAGGTTCAGTCTGAAGACTGGCCAGATCGAGAGAGAGAGAGATGGTGTTTCTGCTTAAAGCCAAATGCCAAGAAGAAAATGGATGTCCTAACTCCCAGCATTCAAGTCGGAGGAACTGTCTTTTGAAACCAGCTCATTTCTCCCTGCTCTTGACTATGGCTGTGGTGACTAACAGCTTCAAGCTTCTGCTACTGTGATTCCGTTTTAAAGTGGACAGTAACCTGGACTTGTAGACGCGTTCTCCCCTAAGTTGCTTTTGGTCAGTATTATTATTTTTTTAATCACAGCAACATAAATGGAGCTAGAACAGCCCCTCTTGCTGTAACCAGTGTCTTCTGGTTGTCTTCTAGCCTCCTCAGGTCCCAGGGACAAAGGCTATCATGGTGGCCATAAAGTATGGATCTAACCAGCACAAAGTTCCCACCTGCAGATCTCACAGCCTTCCTCCCCAGGAACTCCTGGTGTCTTGAAAAGTCTCCACCTACATTGAACCATCTGAGGTAGCTCCAACCAACGCCGCCCTTGCTGTAGAGACTGCCAAGCCACAGCTGTGCCAGGCCTGCCTTTCCTCACACTCCAATAGCCAGAGAGGCTTGGCCCCAGGTATGCCATGGGGCCTCCTGATGTCTGACCACAGTGCCTCTTCCCTCAGCTACGAGGATGTCTTTGTAACTGCATAGGTTTGGCTCACAGAAGTAGCACTGAGATGTGTGGATGTCTTTTTCTTGGTTATCTCCTTTCCTCACAAGGACACTAATCACAGCAGTCTGAGGGTCCCCCCCTATTCTAATATAACATATTCATAACCAGTTGAGTTGGTTTGAGTAGGAATGGCTCCCACAGACTCCTGTGTTTAAATGCTTGGCCGTAGGAAGTGGCGCTACTAGGAGGTGTGGCCTTGTTGGAATAGGCATGGCCTTGTTGGAGGAAGGGTGTCACTTTGGAGGCAGGCTTTAAGGTTATATATGTTCAGCCTACACCCAGCGTGGCACTCGGTCTATGTCTGCTGCTTGCTGATCAAGATGTAGAACTCTCAGCTCCTTCTCCAGCACCATGTCTACCTGCATGCCACCATGCTTCCCACCATGATAATAATAGACTAAACCTCGGAAACTGGAAGCCAGCCCCGGTTACATGTTTCCTTCTATAAGAGTCGTCATGGGTGTGCTGTCTCTTCATAGCAATAAAACCCTAACTAAGACACCAATAGTACTTGCAAATGTCCTTTTTTTTCTGAGTAAGGTCATATCCTGGGGTCCTGGGAGTGAAGATATCAGCCCATTCAACCCCTAAAACTCCCTCTCTCTTTTTTTTTTTCTTTTTCTCTTTTTTTCTTCTCTGCCATTGTCAATACAGAACTTACTTTTTTGCTCCAGATCTGGCTGTCATGGTCCCCAAGTCATCTGTATTGACAGTGTCAGGTACACAGAGAGGGATCTCCTCTTCCTGCTGCCTTCCCAGGATTCCTTCACGGGCAGACTTTCTTTCCTTTCCCATTGGCAATCAGCAAGATTTCGTCCTTTACTGATGTCTAGCCCAATCACTTGGAGGAGAACACGGGCGCTCATTACCATTGGCTTACACAAGTGGATTTGAGTTTGAGCACCCAGAGGGCTTGTTATAACACAGGGTATGGGCTGGGGGTGCGACTCAGTGATCCCTTGCCTAGTATGGGCATGGCCCCAGAGCTGTTCCCTAGCAACAGGAAAACAATGTCACTAACAACCACATGAGAACCGTCTGATTATAAGGCTCCATCTATCTCCAGTTTGCGCTGGGACTGAGGCTTGTGTATTTGAACTTTCTCTTAAGCTTTATCTTCTTCTAATTGACTCAAAGTAGTTGTGCATGTTCATGAGATACAATGTGACTTTTGATACATGTGTATACTTTGCAGAGGTAATTAAATCAGCGTTATTGTCATGTCTGCTACCTCAAACACCTATGGCTTTTGCCTGAGGCTATTTTGGAATTCACTGTACATTCCAGCAGCTATAGTCACCCCTCTATTGACAGAGCATCGGAATTTGCTTCTATCCAACAGTGACTTTGAACCTGTTGTCCAACCTCCTCCCATCCTCCCTCTTCTCAGCCCCTGATAACCACTGCCCTATCCTCTATTGTATCAGCAGCTTCCTCTTCCACAGCATTTGCAATGCCTGTCTCTATAACAGGCTTGTTTGCTGGACTGAAATGTCCCCAGGCTCTGCCAGAATTTAGAGTGCTTTCGTTATTGTTGTTTGTTTTATGGTGTTGTTGTTGTTGTTTTGAGACAGGGTTAATTTCAGGCTGAATTCAAATTCACTATATAGTCAAGGATGACTTTGAACTCCTGAACCTCTTGCCTCTCCCTACTAAGTATTGGGATTATAGGCATGTGCCACCACATCTGGTTTGAGTGCTGGGAATTGAACCCAGAGCTTCAAATATTCAAGACAAACATTCTATTATCCTGAGCTTCTGAATGTGAATTTTTAAAATTTGTTTTATTGTTGTACATTTGACATTGGGGGTGGGGTTATAAACACCTCAGTGTTCAACGGGGTAGACCTAGTGATTAAAGGGCAACTTTCAGGAACCACTCTAGATTCCAGGACTCAATTCGGATGGTTAAGTTTGTGGACCTTAACCACTGAGCCACCATGCCAGCCCACGGTTTGAGGCCTCTCACGTGGAGAATTCTCTGAGAACCAGTGGTTAAGGTCAATTAGGCTTCATCTCAAAAGATGGAGCTCAACTCTCGGGAAGTATACTACCGCTCACAGGAAGATGCCTGACCCATTCCCAGCAGAAGGGAACAACGTGGAAAGGTAGGACTCAGAATGTCACATGTGTACCACACAGTAATCCACACAGTTGTCATAGAGAACTGAAACAGTACCATCACTGGGATGGGCAGCTGGGGACACTTCCTAGACCTTGCTTCTAGTTCTGAAAACAAAACCGAAGGCTAGTTTCACAAGGTACAAAGTGGTGGTTTATAGTTTATAAATGTAATTCCAGCACTCTAAAACAGAAGGATTTCCATGAGTTCAAGGTTAACCTAGGCTGCACTGAACTCCAGGTCAATCTTGGAAACAATGTGAGATTCTCCCTTTTTTCAAAACCCAATAAATAACAGCCACTATGATGATGTTTATTAATTTTCCTGGAGTCAGATTGTGGCAGGAAAGTAGGGGCTGGAGTGAGAAGTACCAAGGTTAACATCTAAAAGGAGCCAGCTGACGGAGGACTGGAACCTTTCCCATCTGGGCTCTGTGCAACCAACAGCATGTGTGAGAAAAGCCAGCCTCTTACAAGCACGGGAAAGGTGGTCACTATGTAAATGACCTGGGAAGGTGCTATGTATGCTACTAAGAAAAGACCATGAGACTTGCAGTCCAGTGTGGCCTGACTTTCGACTTTCTTTTTACTCCCACCCTTTTCTACCCCTCTTCTTCCCTTCCAACCTCCTAACACTAGGTAGGAGAGAAGGAAGGAGAGAGGGAAGACAGAAAGAAATCCCTGAATAAAGTCAGAGGTAGGAAAGGGTGCAGTGATATCATTAGACTTCTTCCTGCTGATTAGGAACATCCAGTTCCTTGGGGCAAGTTTGAACTTTGCAGTCAGGATATCTAATTTTTCTTCTTTTTCTTCTTCTTCTTCTTCTTCTTCTTCTTCTTCTTCTTCTTCTTCTTCTTCTTCTTCTTCTTCTTTCTTTCTTTCTTTCTTTTCCCTCTTCTTCCTCTTTCTCCTCCTCCTCTTTCTCTTCTCCTACTCCTCTTTTTCCTCCTCCCCCTCCTCCTGCTCCTTCTCCTGCTCCTCCTTCTTTTTCTCTTTGCATATGGCTACTTGACAAACAGCAATCTACATCCAACCAACAACTGGCCAACTTACTCCAGGGCTCTAGCATTTATATATCCTCTGAAAAGTCCAAATGTCACACACTTGCAGAAACTATCTGTAGCTGTCAACACACACACACACACACACACACACACCCTGCTAGAGCACAAGGCAAATCATAGTCAGCTGCTCTGGACAATTTGAAGCAGCTCTATATCCCATCCCTGGGGTTAAAACAAAACCATTCCTATATTTAAGATTTTAGAGAAACCAACATTCTCACTACAGCCCAGCACCTTTGAACCTAGGCTTTTCCTACTCACAGCTACTGTCATTCTTGGGAGTGTTTTTTATCTTTCTTAATAAGCTTTCTCTCTATTTCTGCTATCTTACCACATATCCTGGTACAGTCTTTATCCCGTAAACTAAATTGGATACACCTGTAAGAACATGACTAAGAAGCTGCCACGTGCTAGATGTGCTGGGCCATGCTTTCCATCCCAACAATTGGGAAGGAGAAGCAGTTGGATCTCTGTGAGTTCCAGGCCAGTCTAGGTCACCTAGGGCTTATATCCTTGCTAAACAGCGAGGTGAATTTGATTAGATAGTACTGCGTTCTGAAATCGGTGGCTAGTACAACTCCCTTCTGGGTCTTTAATTATAAATGAGAAGTCATGGTTGTGGGAGGAGGTTTGGTCACCTGCTTGAGATCATTACATCCATTTCTGAATACGTTCACACAGGTCGGGCTCTCTGATCCCCTCTCCTCCCTACTTATTCATTAGCTAGTTTTACACCTCCGTGGAATGATCTACAGCCAAGCCTGGCTTCGCCACACTCTGGAATGCTCTTCCTGGCCTCCCTTCCTGCATCTGTGCTGCAGAGATAGTAATTGTACCCCTCATGGAAGAGCTGTGAGGATTAAGTGAAACCACGTGTATAAATAAAGATGTGTATTAAGATAATTGGTGTTGTGGCTATACATCCACAGTCTCCCCACGCATAGCATCACCACTAATTACAGATTGATTCCCAGGTGTCGGATGATTATCATTTTAAAACTGTATTTATAGGTATTGATGTCTACTCGCCTACATAAATCTATACCCAGGGATATGTCCCTTGGCTTCCAGCATTTCACACAAACATTTGCACGCCTGTCTTCTCGGCTGTGGGTCTTTCTAGAAGCTATCTGCAGGAGTGAGATCTGAGTCATGCTTTTGTATACTCCCCTCTCCTTATGCAAATGGCATGTGCTTGATCCCAGGTCTCCTGAGTTCAGATGTCAAGAGGAGATTAAACCTGCAAGGCTTTTATTAGAGGGAGAAATGTCTAATAAAAGGCGAATGAAGAGCAAGCTGTGAGCCTGCATAGCAAGGCTCATCTGAGTCAAGAAAGGAGGGAAGGAAGTTTGGGGGGGTGTCTCTCTGATGCTCTGTGGTGCAATGGAGACCTGTTAAGAACACCGGAGAGTCCACTGGCAGGTGAGGTGCTGGAGGAGTCCCTGCCTTCCAGCACAATGTGACAGTCCCCTCTCCTCCCCCACCCTAGCTTCTTCTTTAAGATAGGAGCTCCTGAATCCCAGTCTGGCATCATTTGAAATCTCTGTGTAGAAAACTGAGTTTCTGACTTTCCTACCTCTGTCTCCTGAGTGCTCAGTGACAGACATGCGTCCTCATACGCTTTTTCATGCTGTGCTGGGGCTTGGAGACATGGCCTCATGCATCCTAGACATGCACTCTGATAGCTGAGCTTCATCTCCAACCCAGGAGGGACCTTCAGTTGTCACCATTGCCCCATTCAGTCTCTGGCCTCCATCAGCCATGTGAGATGTCAGAGCCAGTCTGGAGCTATTGGCTGCAGTTAAAATGGTGCCCAGTTTCTCTTTGCTGTCATAGGAGGCATTTTCTATGTTTCATGCTTGATGAAAACACTGAACTACATATTCAATGACAGAAACTCAAATTCAAGAGACTCCACTTGAGGACCTCTCTCCCCGATGACTGTGTGTCCCTGTGTCTCTGCTCTGTGTCCTTAAGGCTGGTGTCTCACATGGCTTGAACTCTGTCCCTAGCCTATCATGGGAAGCTCTGCCTAAGCTTAGGAATGCTTCCCTCCGATGACTTTCAGAGAAACTTTCCCTACAGGAGAATGAGAGTTTCTAGAACATTCTTGGCTTGATGGTTGGGAGCCAAGTCTCAGACCAGGAATGCAATAGGGGATGGAGAGGTGGCAGCCCCTTAAGTCTTTCTCCCCTGGGGTCCACAACTTCCTTCAAGGTCTGTTGGACCAACCCTAGCCAGAGACAAAGGGATTGTTGATGGTCAACCAGGACGTTGGCTCTGTGAGAATCACCTTATGTCCCACTGCCAAGTCCACTGAGGGAACCAGCCCCAGCAGCCTCTGCTCCGTACTGTACCAGTGAAAGTCTATTTATGTGAACGCTATATCTGCAAAGGGAACAATAAACTGTAAAGCAAAGTATGAAGGTTTGCAGCGAGCGCTGTAAAGTTTTATATTCCTGAAAACTGGGGATAAAAGATATAACCATTTAAGACAAAGTGGATAAAAGGGGTTTCCACGCGATTGTAAAACAGCCTTATAATAGTTAATTGCTAGTTTCTTATTACAACGGGAAGAGTCAAAATAGGCTTTAAAAAACCCCACACTGCAAAGTGAAAGGAGGTAGGAAAAGAGATGGGAAGGGGTGACCGGCCAGAAAGATTAGAGTCAATTTCCGGCTCTTCTTGAAGAGAGCACACTGCTGTTTGAAAGTGCTGGCCCTGTCTGATACTGATGACTAGTCACTACCCATGTCTGACTTGACTTTCAGTCTACCACTACCAGAGGAGTGGAGAAGAGACCTCTCCCAGACTGTAGTGTTTTAAGCCTAGTGACAGGGCACAAGAACATCTTTAACCCTCCCACCTCAATACTCAGCTCTAATTCAATCCCAGTGACTTCATAGGCCTGGCACTGTGCTAGCAGCTGGAATGGGAGAGAGACCATGGGTCATCGAAAGTCAAGCAGGCCAGAGGCATCTCTAGATGAGCTAAGAGAAGAGAGTGGGCAGGACAGGTACCAGAGAGGACTCATGGCTCCACAGAGGGGAGCTGACCTGAGTTGGGTGTTGGCTGCAGGTCAAGAACTTTCCAGAATGAAACTGTAGCTAGAAGAGCCCTCGTGTGCACTAGCGTGAGTGTCTCCAGAGTGAGGTGACTCAGTTCACACGATGTGCTAGAGCAGCTAACAGCAGGGCTCGGAAGCCACCTCCGAGGGGGTTCCAGCGTTCTACGTCCCTGAAGGAGGAACTGAGCAAACACACAGTTTTGGCAGAAGCAGAAACAGTTTATTAGGGAAAAAATATACTTCAAGGACATCATGTGGTGCCACCATGATGACCCAGTGGATTGGTGGACTTGCCCTTGGCCCTGATAACCCAAGCTCAGTCTTTTGGACTCACACAGTGGAGGAAGAACTGACTCCCAGAGGTTCTTCGACCTCTACATGTGTACTATGGAACACAATATGTATGTGCATGCGTATATGCATGTGAACATGCATGTGGATAGATAGATAGATAGATAGATAGATAGATAGATAGATAGATAGATAGATGGATGGATGGATGGATAGATAGGAAGGTGGGTAGGTAGGTAGGTAGGTAGGTAGGTAGGTAGGTAGGTAGGTAGGTAGATAGATAGATAGATAGATAGATAGATAGATGATAGATAGATAGATAGAGATAGATAG
The DNA here is from genome assembly GCF_963924665.1 of Micromys minutus. Taxonomy (NCBI): domain Eukaryota; kingdom Metazoa; phylum Chordata; class Mammalia; order Rodentia; family Muridae; genus Micromys; species Micromys minutus. The sequence goes on from NC_137985.1 coordinate 40,366,643, forward strand.
ATAGTTATACACAAAACTGGCCAATACAGTATGATAAGGAGCCCAGATTACATTCAGACACTATAGAGGACCTCCATGCTGGTTTATGTACCATCATGCCCCACATAGTAAGACAACAGCTTATTAAAGTTCTCTTGTCAGTCTAGTGCCACGGAGTCAACTTTCAGCCCCATCGGGAGAGTCTTTCCTCATCAAACCACACATTATCCCCCACTCCACCTTGGAGATCATCTCTCAGAGAAGACAGAGGAAGCTGTCCAAACCCTGTCCTTCCTGTGAGTGGTAGCCCCCAAGCAGCTCAATGGGACAGCTTCCTGCTCTAGAGTCAGTCCCTCCTGCCTAGGATCTGGGGGGTCACCAGTCTCTGAGTTCTGCTGAGTCATTTGACCTGTGACAGCCCCCCATACACACACACATACACACACACATGCATATGCACACACACACACACACAGGGAAAACCCGGATGATGTCTTGAGACTAGAGAGAGGGCTCAATAGTTAAAAGCACTTTTGTCTATCCCCGTGAACCTGAGTTTGGTTCCCAGCACACATATCTGGCAGCTCTCCATGGCCTGCAACTTCACCAGGGGCATCTGAGAACTCCAACCTCTTTGGGTACCTGCCTACACATGTACATGTTCCCCTGCTAAAACATGCGCCTGCGCGGAATGGAGACCCCATCTTTTGCGCAAAGATAAAACTCAGGAACGAAAGAACTGAGGAAGAGGGCGAAGAAGTGGTAGGGAGGTGAATATAACTCCCAAGCTGAGCTGAAACATTTTGAACATGGCTTTGGACGTGGGAAAGAAACTCCCCACAGTCAGTCCAGGGGGTCCAAATCTGGAAAAGGAAAGAAAAGGAGACAGATTCTCTCCTAGATCTTCTAGAAGACACTAAGCTCTGTGGCTCCATTTTGGACTTCTGTCCTCCAGAAAGTTGACAACAAACAAAAATTACTCTCCCCCCCCCCCCCAAAAAAAAAAAAAAAAAAAAAAAAAAAAAAAAAAAAAAAAAAAAAAAACCAGTTCTCATTCCAGGGGAGACAGATGGCTTATTCTGAGCCAAATATGGGAGACCATGGCGAGCATATATGGATTCTAGTTGTCCTGAATGCCATGCTTCGCTGTGGAAATCGTTCCAGTCATAGAACAAATGCCAGTTAGTTCATTTACCAGCTACTCTGTGCAGTAGCAGGTAGGTGGGTTACAGTACGTAGAGGGCGGGTCCAATATTAAGGTCCTCTTCCCCAATTGGTTCTTGATCAACCAATAAAGATACCAGCAACCAATGACTAAGAATGGAAGACACTTAGAGTTGCCCTGGAGGGACACAGAGGAACCAGGAGAATGGGGGGGGGGGGGGTAAGAAGTAGGCAGTAGCAGCAGGAGATAAAGCTAACCAGCCATGTGAGTTGGAGTGGCCAATGGCCACTGATTCTGCCTGGGGTGGCAGGGGAGGTTTAAAAGTGCCCAGTCATTGAGTTAGCAAAGACATTTTACGATTGACTAGTGTATGTGGGGGGAGGGAGTTACCTGTGGATCCAAGGGAATCTGGGTGGGGGCTGGTAGCAGAAGCTTCAGGTGGGGTAGCAAAAACTACACATTGCACAGGACAGCAGGGAAGTCCCTGCTATAGAGCTAAGGTACTGTGTGACCTGAAATTACACTTAACATTATTGGTTAATGGAAGCTCACCCAGGGTATGTTAAAGTTTCCCTCTAAACATTTTACCTGATAATCAAAAGGATGTCAGGCTATATACAGACATGGCTGATCAATGGCTATTAATAAGCACTAAAGATAGCCATGGTAATTTTAGCTCCGGATCTGCAACATGCCAAATCTCCACAGCCACGGATGTTCTAACCAGTCAATTAATATTCAAAACCTTCATCACAAATGTGGCTTTTTGGGGGGGAACTTGAGTTCACAAGGACTGACCACAGGGCAAGTGTACTGGGAAAATTAGGCTGATGATTTGCCGAGGTGGGGTGGGAGAGGGGAGGCAGGATTAGTGGGTGTGGCAGTAACCACAGTGTGGACATTGTCTATGCTGTCCTGATATCTAAAAGAGGGGATCCTTAAAAGCTCTGCTCAGAACAGCCATTTGTTCCTGTCCTTCCTAAGCCAAACCTAGAGTAAATGAGTGTCCCTCAGGCATTTACCATGTCTGTCCACCCACTGATATATTCCCAGCACTTGTATTCCCCTCTGGCCCTTCTTTCCCTGGGATGGTGAAGAGTGATACCAAGTAACATGGGCTGGAGTTGAGCAGGGAAGAGAAACAAAGTCCTCTGAAGGCTTGTGTTGAGAGAGCTCTGGGAGAGTGTCCCACACCCACATCTTCATCACATGTGTTGATAGGGGGAGAGTTAGAGGAGCCAGCTTTGTGAGAAGATGAGTATGTGATCCTGCCAGAACCTAGGCAGGAGCCTCAGAGCACGGGCTAGGTGTGGGCACTGCTGTGTGTCGTGGGGCTGCATCTGCCTCAATACCTGGAGCTCAGGAAAGCTGTCCTTTATTCCTGGCCCAAAAGACAGGGCTGTCCTTGAAGGAAGGGGGCTGCAGACACCACTAGTGGAGGGATGGGGATGTTTATCTGGAAGGCACAGCAGGAAAGGGGCAGTAAGAGGCTTTGTGCCTGACTTGCCATAAAACTTCTGGGCTTTGCTGCCACCTGGTGGACAGAATCTAGAAATCAGGATGTGATTGCCTTAGCCACATATTAGCATTAGCATCTTGCTGAATATTTCTTTCTGAAACTTTAGCAGGAGGAAAGTTTTTTTCTAGCTGAGGGAAGTGAGTTCCAGAGTTTCTGTAGTCCCAAGTGTCACACTCACGAAGTTCTTTCTTCTGTGGGTTTGGTGCTCATACAAAGGGACACGGGGGTAGGGGTGCATGGAAGACTTGGCCCGGCTCAGAATGTGATCCTAGAATGCCCATGGCTCTCACACCGCCAGAGCAGGAACTTGAGGCTGAAGTTTTAAAAAGGAAGTCTGTTAAGAATCTGAGGGGATGGGGTGAGTGTGAGAGATAGCGGAAGGACAGAAAGGACTCGGGTGTCTGAATACAGCATGGCATGGCCTTAAGGTGAGCGCCTAGGTCGTTGGCTCTGCCTGCCCTTCACAGAGTGAAGGTGTCCAGCCACCATTTACCAGAATCAGTTCTGAATGGTTCCCTGGGTGCTCAAGAACCAGCACAATGCTAGATGTCTCTACTGGAACCTTGCAGATAGCCTGAATATTTCTTCACTGAGATCTCAGAACCTCTAGTACCTAAGATTCGTGGACTGTGTGGGTCCCCACTTTATAGACAGTAGGATGGGGACAGATTTTGTACTTGGGGTCTGACACTCCACAACAGTAAACATGTTCCAGAAAGCAGTAGGATGTCCAAGTATAGCCCTGGACTCCCTCCTCCTAAAAGCTCCAGTAGCTCATTGAGGCAGATCAGTCCTCCCCAGCAGCCCCCTCCCAAGCTACAGAGCTAGAGGTCTCCTTTTGAAAGCCTTCTAGGAAATACAAGGTTATTCATTCTTTCCGGACTCCTGATTTAGTATCCATTGTTAGCATTGGCCTTGCCAGGAAGTTCTTCCTCCAGTCTAACCTTCATACTTCCAGAGGGAAATGGGGTGCAATGCAGGGGGGCAGAGATGCAGACATAGTCAGAGAGAGGAGATTGAAGAGCCAGGCTTCTATTTTAAGATGAGGTACTGTTATATTCTAACCATGACACTCGGGGCTAGCCATCACAAGCCTCTGTGGAATAGCTTAAATTATAGAGGACTACATTAGTAAAATGAAAAGACAGAAAGCAAAAAAAAAAAAAAAAAAAAAAAAAAAACCGGCATCCAACTCCCAGCTGATACTTAGTGGTAGCTGTGCGCATGCCTTAGTGGGGGCACCCTCGACCCCTCAAAGGTCAGGGCACCCCCTGTGGCTAAGAGGAGAAGGCCAAGGAGTTGGTGTTAGGCCAAAGCAATTGTGCCAGGTGGGTTGGACCAGTCTGACTTTATCCTCCTGTCTCCAGTGCAGTCACGGGAGCTGCCCCTTCTTGCCCAGCATCCCCCTCCCCCAAACATACAGAGGGAGGCAGAGAGAGTGATTAGCATGGGGCATTGTCCCCAGATAATGGGCCCCAGCTGCCTCCTGAAAGAGGAGACAAAGCGCCTGGCGGCTCCACGCGCATTATCCCCTCGTTAAATCTCTGTTATTAGATTAGATTCAGAATGTATTGATTCAGAGGCTGGGGGAGGAGGGGGAGGGAGGAGAATCTGGCTGGCGAACACTGGGCTGTACTCCCCCCCCCACCTTCATCAACCAGGAAACTTTTTCCTCTGAGCTAGGCTGGGGGAACTCGGCGTCTCCAGCACTGGCTGCTGAACTCAGCCTCCCTGTGCCAGCGCTCCACAAAGCTGCCAGGTGTCCACTCCAGGGCATGCCTTTGAGGCCGCCGAGCGCAGGTGGCCAGCCTCGGGAGCAAAGGCAGCTTCCCTCCTGGCAACCAGGGGCAATCACTTCACAGCATCAGCTGCAGACTTGAGGAGCACCGAGGCTCACGCTGCAACGCATGCTCACTTATGGAGGTTTGGGGAGACTGATCGAAGCAGGGTGGGTGAGGATAGGCTGAGGAGCACTTGGGTGGGGGGACATGGAGACCCACCGTCTGTCTCTTTGCCTGGGACGGAATCAGATGCAGTGGGGCCCTGTCGACTAAAGCAGGCCCGTATTAGCTGGAGGGCACTGTAAGGCTTTAGTTCCCCACAGCTAACCGGAAGCAGATCAGTTACTTCCCGTTAGTTACTGTGTCTTCTTTACCTAAAGCCTGGTGCTCTCCTCTGTGGGTCTGAATGATCAACACTCAAGGAGTGTCTGACTAACTTGTCTTATGCATACTTCAGACTGCCTGCTCCCCAGATGAGGACAACTCCGGGGTACACGTCATTGTCTTCTGGCCACCTTGACCCCTCAAGGCAAAGATTTCTCGAGACCACCTTGCAGATGAGACGCTGACGGGCTGGAGTAGGCCCATCTTTATCTAGACCAAGTCTGATTAATTATTCATTCCAAAAGTAGGAGTCATTTAATCCTAAAGCTCATGTCAGTAGTCCAAACATGAACTTGGGGTCATTGTACAATTTTATTGATTTATCCCGATACATAGCTACATCGCACAACTCTATGCAGCATTAAACTTCACCACCCTCTCCCAACGGGATCTCACTGTAACACAGGCTGACCTGAATCCCATTTTGTATGCCAGGCTGAGCTTCAACTAACAGTAATCCCCATGCCTCAGCCTGGCAAGTGCTGGGAGTAAAGATGTAAAGCACCGTTCCTGGCTTTACTTGTCTCTTTAATTGACATAGTGGGGATTGGAGGCCCAGCCTAGCCTGTTTGGACTGCCTCAGCCTAAGCTTTGGTTATGAAAGGGAGGAGGCAAGCAAGTGACTGGAGGTGTTCCCAGACAGACACCCCTCTAGTCCAAGGGTTGCATTCATAAGTAGAAGTTGCTGCACTCTAGTACTGGGGCCTCAGTTTCCCATCCCTGGGAAGCATGGCCCAGATGCCAGATCAATGCTCCTATTGGATGTGGCCGCTGAACCAGAGGATGTTACACTCGGCAGCTCATTCCTGAGGTGGTTAATTGGCCGCCTCAATGCTGGGCTCTGTCGCCCCATTGATTGCAAATGAAGGGCGAGAAGGGGGAGATGGGGAATCGATAGGCTGATGAGTGTCTTACGAGGTTTCTGTTTGAACACTTTGTCAATAGCCACCCACTTAATGGCCAGTGGTGCATTGACTGTCCATCTTTCTATCCTTGTGGCCTGGGACATGAGACCCGTCTGATAGTGTGTAACTATGCCCAGCAGTCTAGTAGGTAGGGCAGCTTTAGGTTCCAAGTGAGGGACTGCAGGGCCTATTCTGAACAAAGGGAACTTTCCCCACCTCTTGCCCAATCTTGCTCAGCCAAAGGCAACTCCATGTCCTGCTCTCTCTGGTTTGCTAACAGACCCTGATTCCCACACAGACAAAACAAAATGAATGTGAAATTCTGAAGTCATCTCAAAAGTGTTTGGAGTAGAGGTGGCCATGAGACTTCAGTCTCAGCTCACTTGAGAAGCTAGCAGCTAAGTGAGAATCTAGAAGTTCTTTCTGTACACTAGGGATCCTGGGACAAGAGGCAGCTAAGAAAAAATAAACTAGGGGAACCCATTATTCAGCCTTAGAGTCATTCAAATGTGACAAACCCAATGCTCCAGGGTTCTGCCCGCTGCCCAGTCTCCCATATGGTTTTATAAACGGAAACTGCAATGTTGTGTGTGTGGGGTGGGGGTGGGGATGTAAGAGTGTATCATTCCAAGTGTCTGAATTGACTCTTTTATTGTTGGCTGCCCTGCAGTGGTTTAGGAGGTATTGGAATGATTTGGTCTCATATGAGACATTTTTGGTGGGTCCTGTCCCTTTAGCCTGGTTGTCGTCTATCTAGTCCCCTCTACCTGTGCTTCACTTTGAGTGACAAGCAACTTGACACAGGGAGAGGAATAAGATAGGAACAAGATAAAATGCCAGAGGAACCCTCCTCATACACTCGAGACAAAGATGGAATATTTCTTTCCCCAGATGACTGTTAGGTGGGTAGACTGGAGTTGGGGACCTTCCTGTTAGGTGGGTGGAGTGGAGTTGGGGACCTTCCTTAGCATGTCTTAAGGTCTGACATCTAGGATTAGTGGTCAGGATATGTTACATGCAAAAGCATAAGTCTAACTCTGCCTTCCTCCAAGCCCTGCTTTTTGGTTAAGGGCATCACACACTGGTTAGTAAAAGTTCTCAGAGAAGGACCATCAATTAAAGCCTGGCATCCTCCATGTCGCCTAAGCACTAAACCAGTGGGTGCTAGCCATGGTCCTGAAGCTTGTCTTCCTTTCAGGGGAAGCTTGCTTCCTGCTTCCCCTAGAGCCAATAAATTCAGAATAGTTGGCTCACTCGAATCCTTCCAGCATTTTCCCAGTGGGTCGCAGAAAGCCTTCCTCTCCCCTCTCATCTGATAAATACACAGTCTTGACCTTCAAACTGTGATCCACCTCCTACTCTTCCTCCATCATGATCATAGTGCCATCTCCTAGTTCCCTGGTCCAGGAAGCATCACTCAACGTTAACTACAAGCAATTGCGTCCTCCATCCTTTTCCCAACGCTGAATACAAAGGGTCACAGATAGAGAACAAGACACCATAGCATTTTATTATCCCTGCCCCCACTGGCGAATGAAGCTAAGTGCTAGGGAAGCACCCACAGGTGGGCTGAAGTAGGAGCCATTGGGAGCTGGATAAAATAGATGCACACATCTTAGGCACATATGCAAGAGGATTTGATTAGGGATAAAAAAAAAAAACTTTGGAAATGAACAGTTTCAAGGGCTATAATCACAGAAGTACTGGCAAGGAGACCAGGGCTTGATTCCTTAGTAAGTAAAGTTAGAGGGTTCTTGGAGTCTCTTGATCTAAGACATCATGTTTTAAAGCCATGATAGGGAACTCTGGGAGACAACCTGGGTCTCCAGCACTAAGTTTAGGGGACAAGGGGACTGGGGTTGCTCAGATGAATTGGTGTTGGAAACAGGATGCAGGGCCTGGGGGGGGGGGAGACTCCTCCATCCTTATCTTAACCAGCCCCATACCCCCTCCCTGCCAGGCTGTACCCACTCAAGAATAACGCCAAACGGACCAGAGCGTGACCAGGGTGATGCTGTAGGCCAGCACAGCCAGCAGGTAGACGCGGAACAGCAGCCTGTCCAGCACGTATCCCACTCGCAGCCAGTCCTTTGCCACCTCCCGCATCTCATCCCGCTTCTCCAGGAAGTGGCGGATGGAGGACAGCTCTTGCAAGAGGCCACGCACAGCCAGTGAGGCCTCCCTTGGTGGTGGAAGAGGGCTACCCCTGCCCCTTGGGGTCTTCTCCAAGTCCTGAGGTCCTCCAACATGGCTGCAGTGGTTTCCCATGGCTGGAAGAACAGAGCCTGGGTTTGAGAGGAGGGTGGTGGGGTGCCCTGGTGCTGTGGGGGTTGGGGAGTGTTATGGAGGTCTGCCTCAACTGCACGCTACCTTCTTCTTTTTCTCTTTTGAGACAGGATCTCACTATGTACTGCTGGCTGCTCTGAAACTATGTAGCCAAGGATAGCATCAAACTGACGGAGATATACCTGCTTGTGTCTCCCCAAAGTAAAGGTGTGTGCCACTATACCCAGCTCCCCTGAGTCCGTCTCTGCCCATATCCCACCTTAAGCTAATGAAGGGTTTGAAAACAAAGCAAAAGAGCCTGGCTGGGCCTGGCAGTGCACACCTTTAATCCCATCTCTTCGAAAGCCAGCCTGGTCTACATAGAGAGTTCCAGGTTAGCTAGGGCTACATAATAAGACCCCGTCTTTAATGAAATGTAGAAAGGGATGCAAGGTTCCAGTCTGACTGATTGGTTGAAGCATCCTTCTGTTTCCATCCTGTATGCAGCTCCCACATCCTATTCAGTATCCCTACTCCAGATTCTATGTATGAATCTGTCCCTATGCTCTCTCACCTGAGCAGTCATCAGTCTTGTTGGCTTGGAAGCTGGCTGGGGGCCTATAGGCCATGGGCTGCTCCCCGAGGCAGAGCAGCCAGGCTATTCTGTCTAGGACCAGGTGCCTCAGCCAGTCAGGTACTGGCCGCTGTAGGTCCTGCTTATGCACCAGCCGCACAATGAAGATGGTTTCAGCGAGGCTTATCACCAGCAGAGCCATGCACACTACAAAGTAGACACCTGAGCCAGAGAAAGAGACTTCCTAAGCATGGAAGGGAGTAGGGCAGGTATCTATCACAGTGAACTCTTCCCTCAGTCTGTCACAGTGAACTCTTCCCTCAGTCTGTCACAGTGAACATTTCCCTCAGTCTGTCACAGTGAACTCTTCCCTCAGTCTCTCACAGTGAACATTTCCCTCAGTCTGTCACAGTGAACTCTTCCCTCAGTCTCTCACAGTGAACTCTTCCCTCAGTCTGTCACAGTGAACATTTCCCTCAGTCTGTCTCAGTGAACTCTTCCCTCAGCCTGTCACAGTGAACTCTTCCCTCAGTCTGTCACAGTGAACTTTTCCCTCAGTCTGTCTCAGTGAACTCTTCCCTCAGTCTGTCACAGTAAACTCCTTCCTCAGTCTGTCACAGTGGACTCTTTCCTTAGTCTGTCATAGTGACAGAACTTTTCCCTCAGTCTGTCACAGTGAACTCTTCCCTCAGTCTGTCACAGTGAACTCTTCCCTCAGGGAGGCCTTACCAATGAGGGGAGTGCCGATGGCCGTTGCAGGCAGTGTGTCTGATACGATGATGAGAAAAACTGAGTATCCCAGAAGGAGTGTGATCTTGAAAGAGACTCTCTCACCACTGTCCGGGGGCAGACAAAAGCCCACAATGTCCACAACCATGAGGAAGATACTGGGCAGCAAGAGGCTGACTGCGTAGAATAAAGGCCTCCGGCGGATGACCACCTGAACCAGGATAGAAGCTTGGGGGATGTTGGGCAGACAGGAACCCAGGAACCACCAACCCCATACCCAGACCCTTTTCTTACAGAACTTCCGGCCTGGGTTGCTTGGGGAAAGAGAATGACAGACCCATATTCTGCCTCTGGCACCAGGCTTGTGGCAGTTGAGGATCAATAAGGGATGCTTCAGTTGAGTTCCCATCTCCCTTGCTGAAGTTGCATGGAGTGTGTGTGGACCTGAAGTTGGCAAAGGGGCGACAACGCCCTTCCCAGCTTGCCTTGTCATGCTACCCAATGTGGAGGTCTAAGCGTTCTTGTCCCCAATCCATCCACAGCCACGCCCACTCACGTAGAACTTCATCTCAGCATAGCTGTTATTGGTTTCTATACTGAACTCCTTGAACTGTGTGAACACCCCCAGCAACTCCCACTCGCCCTGGTTCATGAAGACACTCTTGTCCGACCTCACTTCTTCTGGTGATCGCCACAGGGAAATGTTGATGTCCTGGACTGAAAGGGAAGACAAAAGGCCAAAAAAAAAAAAAAAGCTTTGGAATTGCATAGAATCTTTGAGCATAGAAGGTGGGGTGTAAGGTGGACAATACCCACGGAGTCCTATTGTCAGATCTCTAGACTCCAGACCTCTGCCCTTAAGGCTCAGCCCTGGTTTTCTCAGCCATTCAGGGGGCGATAGGACACACTTTGTCTATCTCACCAGCCTATAGTGAGAGCCCAATGCAAAGAGCCGAGGAAGCTCTGTCAGAAAGCTGTCTCTGTCTCGTCTCTGTCTCTGTCTCTCACTTGCTTACACAGACCTTCCAAACAGCCTTCTATGTTTCTTTGTTAGAGTTTCGCATCTAGAAAATGAATAAAACATCATGATTTTCTTTCTTCTGCCTTCATGGAACAACTATCTGTCTTTAAAGAATTAAGAAAATAAAAGAAATTCTTCTATGTCTGTCTGTCTGTCTATCTATCTATCATCTGTCTGTCTGTCTGTTTATCTACCAGGAAACACAACAATGCCCACTGAACCAAAATACTGAAGAAGATCTAACTCTCCTGCCAGGATTATTGGCACATGCCTATAATCTCAGTACATGGGAGACAGAGCCAAGAGGATGTCTAGGAGGCCAGTCTGAACTCATGTATTTGAGTTCAAAACCAAAAACTGAAGGTTGGAATGGCCAGTAGAGAAACAGTTCAACAGTTAAGAGCACTTGCTGCTCTTCCACAGGACCTGGGTTTGGTTCTGTACACCTACATAGAAGCTCACAACTATGTGCAACTCCAGTTCCAGAGCATCCATTGTCCTTTTCCGATCTCCATGGAGACCAGGAACACACAGGGTGCAGGTATATACATGCAAGCAAAACTTTCATACATAAAAAGTAAAATAGATAAATTTTTTAAAAAATTAAGTAGAAGATGGGCTGAGAAAATGGCTCAGTGAGTGAAGTTTTTGCTGTTCAAGCATGAGACCTCAGTTTGATTCCCAGAAGCTACATAAGAAATCTGGGTGTGGCGGAGCACACTTGTCCTTCCAGCTCTGGAGAGGTAAAGACAATGGAATCCCTCAGGCTCATGGCCAGCCAGCCCAGCCTCATGGGCAAGTACAGGGAAAAGTGAGAAATCCTCCCTAAAAAGACAAGACGAAAAACAGCTGAGGAAGACACCCTGGGCTGATCTCTGATCCCCACATATATTATGAGCACCATGTGTATACACATGTACACGCATGTGCATGCACACACACACACATACATGCATCAAAGAAAATAAAGGAAAAGCTCTATATTGGTGAATAAAATACCAGGTGTCCAATGATACACCTACTTGAGTCTATTGCAGTTAAAATTTATGAGGAAGATCTTATACATACTAACTTAGGAAAAGGTCACAGATTCATTGTTGGTTATATTTAAAAAACATTCAAGTAGCAGTGCATGCTAGTGTATGCAATATATGCTCTCTATAGGTAGTACACATGCGTGTATATGCACATGTATGTGGATGGAAATGCAGAGAGAAGGAACTGGGAGACTATCGTGTCATGGTGTATTCTTTCAAGTATACAGTATATGTACATATGAGTGTTTTGCTTGCATGTTTGTTTGTGTACTGTGTGTGCGCAGTGCCTGTGGAGGCCAGATGGCATTATTATATCCTATGGAACTAGAGTGACAGTCGGTTGCAAACTATCATGTGGGAACTGAACCTGGGTCCTCTGGAAGAGCGACAAGTGCTCTTAACTGCTGAACTATCTTCCCAGACCCCATAATTGGAGTTTAATGTAACAAGTGGGTCAGAGAAGGAAGGATTGTCTTGCTGCAGTCTTAGAGTCTGGCAGTGTGCCTTTCCCAACCCTCCACTGAGTACCTGGTATTCCTCAGTAAAAATTCTCAGCACCAGACACTGCTGGAGAGTCTAACAGTGAACCAGAAACCTCATTCCATTTGCTCTGAAATTATATCCTTGAGAAAGGTAGACACGTACTGAACAAGAATCGGCAAGTTTGTAAGAAAACCTAGGGATTTTAACGGCTGCATGAGGGACAGCTAGTCTAGGAAGCCACCGACAGTCCTTCCAGGAGCTGATGAGCCCTGCGGCATAATCAGGTGACTGGAGAGGTGGACCAGGCTGTGTGGCTGGGGTTCTGGGAGCTGGAGAAGGAAGAGAGGTAGGTAGCCTAGGAGGGGAAACAGCCTGTGATTAAAAAAAAAAAAACAAAAAAAAAAACAAAGCCTGGCTGGACCTCTTGAAGTCCAGAGGAAGGCAGCTGGGCTGGCACACACCAGATGAAGCTGCTGTGGAACACTGTGGGCAGGACCAGGTCAAAGATTTGGATTGGGTCCCAGGACTGCTGGGAAGCCACTGAGGGCTTTAAATGACATGATCAAATTTGCATTTTAATAAGAACTCACAGGCTGCCTTGGGGAGTATGAACCACAGTAGGGGTGGTGCATGGGGGTGGGGGGTGGGGTGGGAAGGGAATGAGGACACCTGGGCAGGGGGTTGGGGTGGCTTGACCCTGGGCTGAAAGAGGAGTAGGTGGGTCTAAGACGCCCTTCCTGTCAGATCTTCTGTGAGATACTAGGTAAGAATTGTCCCTTGCTGAGTGCCTTGGAGCCGATTCACACCACCTCATTAATCCTTGAAACAACCAGGAGAGGTGGTGAGGACAGCACTGCTGGGTCCAGCTGGAGGAAGAGGAAATAGAGGCTCATTGACATTAAAAGGAGCAGTGGCAGAATCTAGTGTTTGCCTAGCATATGCGAGGTCTTAGGTTAGATCCCCGGAACCACAAAGGAACCAGACAAATGAAAGAGGGGTAAGGGGAGGAGCAGGAAGAGAAATACCCTTGATTAAGAGAGGATGCATCCTGGCCCCAGCCCCTGTGAGCCCCGACCTCTGCACCACCCACAAGCCCACATACTCACTGGTATGCAGCCAGCTGGTGAAGGTCAGAGAGCAGTTCTGCACATCGAAGGGGAAGTTATAGATGTCAAGGCTACAGGCGGTCACCACTTGTAGGGGCTTGTAGTTCTGGACTTCACCTCGATGATGCACATACACGTAAGGGATGCTCGGAGACTTCCCCACGTCCACACTGGTCAGGGGAGAGGGATCGATGTGTGGGCTGAAGAGGCAGACCCTCATCATGGAAGGCTAAAGATTTGAGTAGCTCAGTGGGGAAAGAGACTGAGGGAGGATCTGGAGAATGAGATGATCTGCATATTTTGTCTGGCCTTAATTCTCCCATATTATCAGTCTTAGCTCTCGGACCCACTATTATGGCGGCTGTGCTCCAAACAATAAGGAACGTTTCATCTTTTAACTCCCTTAGCGACTTAGCTCTCAAAGGCAGAGAAGGAACCCATGGGTTGTCTCCAGCCTGGAACACCAGCCCACACCAGAGTAGAGCTAGCTCCCAGAATAGCCAGTGGTTTGATAGGAGAATCCTATGTTCCATTCTGACTCTGCTTTTTGCTTTGCTTCCCATCTCTAAAAAGCCCCCAGATGAGAGCAGTCATATCTCGAGGGAAGAGCATAGTGCTCACAAGGAGTAGAGGAGCCTAGGAAAATCCAACAAGAATTCAGCCCATTTGTCTTTACTGAGCCTGGACCCTAAGGCATGAGGTAGGCTGAGCCCAGGGCCTGGCCTTTGGCCTTCTTTGGGGTAGACTGAAAGATATGAGGCTAAGATAAGGGCAGAAAGAAATTTCTAGAACATTTGCCACCTGTGCTATGTGGGGCATTCAAAGGTGAGTCAAAATCAATGGCCTTCTTTAGGGAATTGTCATGGAGTTGGGCAGAGAAGTTGGCACTGCATGAATCCTTCTGGCACCTCCATTATTATTTATTTAGTAGTAGTGGTGGTGGTAGTAGTAGCAGTAGTAATAGTAGTAGTAGTGTTTTGAGAAAAGGTCTCATGTAGTCTAGGCTGGTCTTGAACCTTCTATGTAGTCAAGAATGGTCTTGAACTTCTAATACTCTTGCCTCCCTCCATCTCCCAAGTGCTAAGATGATAGGCATGTTACCACCACACTGGGTTTAGACATGGGACCCAAACATTAAGTATGCTGTGCAAATACCCTACCAACTGGATCACATCCCCAGCCTACTTTCCCCATTCTATCTGTATTTCCCCCATGTATTTTCTTTGCCTTTGAATTCAGATGTCCAGTTGGTGGACCCTGGATGAACTTGCAGAATGGAGAGAAAGTCAGCTGGCTGAAGGCAATGGGAGCATGCTGGGCTGCTGAGAACAAAAGCTAATGGCACCCACTTCATACTAGAGGTGCCAACTGTGGCCTGTTAGGCACACATGTGGCTTGGGAGGTTTGAACATGTTCCTTGGCTCCCAATCTCTTCTGTGACCATTGGCTGTCATTAGAATTTTGCTCCTTTCAAAAACATGTAACCGTCCCCTCTGACGAATGCAGCTGTCTCCATTAACTTTTTAGAATTCAGTGTGACATGACATCACTCACTGGCTTCTGTTCCTATGATGGAGTCCCTGGGACTAGAAAGCATAAGGTTGTAGCATACAGTACAGAAAGAAAGGGTAATCGAAAGAAAGAGAGAGAGAGAGAGAGAGAGAGAGAGAGAGAGAGAGAGAGAGAGAAGAGGGAGTTGCAGAAAGGAGAGCTTGAACAAATGCTAACTTGATCAAGAGAAGAAATTGTCACTCTGCTCCTGGCTTCTCTAACTGCAGCCTCCCAGTCTGCTATGCTCTGACAAAAGGACTCACAACTCATTGATGAGGATGTCAGGGACCCAGATGCTGTCTGTGGGGATGGACAACTTGGTGACATTGTCGAAGTCCTCAGGAGCCCACTGCAGAAACTCATCCGTCCAGAACTGTGGGAGAAGCAGAAACCATCAAAAGCTGTCCCCTCCCTCTTTGGTGAGGGTCACCAAATTGGACAGGCCTCTGTCCCTTCTGCTCAGGCAGTAGCTGGGCATCTTCTAGCAGGAAACCTGGGTGTTGACACATACCTCTTCATGGTAAATAAGAGCCCCCACCTCTACACCTCTCAGTCTTCTGCATCTATAAAACACAGGCTGCTATAGCCTCTTATAAGGAAGCTGCCTGTTCTTGTTTGGCTCATTGCTCATGAAACAGAGTGTGTTCTGAATTAAGGGGTCCTTCAGTGATACAGAAATGGAGTTGTCTAATAGGGACCAGTGTTCCTATAAGTATATGGTGCTGATAGAACATGGTCATGGCCATAGAAAGAGATTTGAGACCTGTGTTTGCCTAACACAATCTCTGAGGTGAGGCCTCTCCAGTTTACCTCCCTCCCCAGAGCTCAGCCAAGACCTGAAACATCTGCATATTAGTGTGACCTACACTTGTCTTAACTGGACAAGTGACAACAGAGTAGAATCCTGAGGGTTAAGTGGATAGATTTTTGCTGTTTTGATCGCTCAATTTGGTTGTCATCCAACTTCCGATAGAACGAAGAACTTTCTAGAAGTTGAAGCTGTTCACATGAAAGTGAAGTCACTATGGTGTGAGGTCTCAGGCCAGGAATCATCCTTCCTCCAAAGTTAGCCAGTCAGCACTTGTCTGGGATGCTTTCAAACACCTGAGAAAACAGGGGTGGGGGCTGGGAGGATGCCCCACCCATCTTCCCCTGGCCCTGAGATGGGACCTTTCAGACTCCTAGACCTTGTATCTGTCTACTACTGTATCTCTGAAGCTGCTCACCACCTTCCTTCCCTGTGGCTATTGAGATTCCTGACTCCTTGAGGAGGGGGTGTCCCAGGAAGTCGGGGGCTGGTCTGCTCACCTGCCGGTACCATATGTAGGTGGTCAGAACCTGGTTCTTTTCATCCTGTGAAAGTAAAGGGGGCTAACATGTGATCTCACACAGACACACACACACACATACACACACACACTGCCCAAACAGAAGCTGGTGCTGAGCATCTCATCTGTCAGAAAGGCAGGACCGGGGAAGGAGATGAACTCAAGCTGCAGGCCAGCCTGGAGAAGCTGGTCTGTTAAATGGGCACAGAGAGAAACGCAATCATTTCTTTTCAACTGCCAAGATACACAGGGAGGTGAGGTGGAACATGCCTGTAGTCCAGCACTCAGCAGGGCTGAGTCAGACAGTGTGAGCTTCAGGCCAGCCTGGGAATATGGTAAAACTGTCTCAATAACACAGCAAAACAAAACCCTAGAGATGTACAAATCGTGTATAGTTTCTGTTGTTATTATGTATCATATATACTTAATAGTATGCACATAGATACCTTACCTTCTTTTATCTTTATATATATATATATATATATATATATACACACACACACATATGGAGTGCCATGCTATGAAATTAAGGGACTCAAAACTACAGAATAGAAAAAGTGATTACTCCCCTTTCTCCATCTGATTCCAAGTCTGCTTTCTGCTACAGCACAGCAACCCCCACCCTTAGCTATTCTCTGCAGAGGTGTTCTAAGCACCATGATTCCCTCCTGTGCGTGTGTAGAGGGGGCATATGACCTAGCAGCCTGTAAAGTCAGGCCTCCCCACTGCAAGGCAGAGGGCTGACAGTTCTGCCGTTGCCTTTTGTCCGTCGCCATGCGGTGCTTCACATCGTCTGCTGAGGCAGTGCACCCCACCCTACTCTGGTTATTGACTGGCTAATTGATCTATTAGTTGGCATTTTATCTACTGTTGCCATTTAGTGACACCTCCCACTCAGGGACCCGTGTAAGGCACTAAGGGTCTAGAGATGATATGGGGAGACAGTTGCCATTATACATGGATAGTCACATGCAGGAGGTGCACACAGGTGGTCTAGGGTTGTGGTTTGGGCAGCTGTGCAGATACAGCTTCAGTCTGTCCCCAGCCATGGTGCCAGACCACAGGTCCTAGGGTTCTTGGTGCCATTGTACTGCCCATTGGCCATTTGGCTCTACATGGCTTCTCGGATTTCCTCCAAACAGATGGAGGGCGGCTCACCACATTGAGGATGGCATACATGATGACATCAATGGAGACAGTGGTTGGCTTCCTCCAGTCCCGCACAGGCCGTACTCCCTTCCTGTAGTTAGCCAGGAGGTGGTCTGACAGCCTTAGCAGAGCAGGCTGGGTGTTGCCACGGGCCTGAGTGGCCCTCCTCCGGCTGCCTGGGGAAAAAAAAAGCGGTTTAACTCAGATGCCAGAGTCCTTCTTCCCCTGCTCCAGTTTAGAATCTGTTAAAGAATTTCATCCTTTGGTCAGGAGAAATGGCTCAGGGAGCAAAGGCCACTGCCACCAAGCCTCACGGCCTAAGTTCAGTCTAGGAGATCTATAAGGTAGAAGGGGGAAGACTTCTGCAATTTGTCCTCTGATCTCCACATACGCGACAAGGCATATGTGTAGCCACATACACACAACAACCATAATATAAAACGAAATGTAATTTTAGACAGGAAAAGAAACCCTAGCTCCAGGCCCTTGTGCCATTGACGGTGTTTTAGGATTCCTTGGTTTTCCAGTGGTAAACAGTGACGCTAACTCAGAAAGCAGGAGGGACATGGGACAGCCCCACTCACATGGGCATTGTGGGCACTAAGACTGAGATGATATGGAAGTTACTAAGATCCCTGCACAAGAATGAGATGCAAACTCATGAAGCAGTCTGTATTTCATTAAACAAAACAAAAACCATCATACAGTGGGGGGGGGGCACAGCCCAGAGGGCCAGCACCCAGACAGCATGAAGGTGGGGTGCAGAGCGCACTGGTCCTTTACAGACTCGGAGCCAACAAGGCTGGCCAGTATTAAACAATACCGAGTCCTCCTATTCTGTCCCCACGTGTGTCACCAGATGCTAAGGCATTCTTGCAGGCTCTCCTCTGGTGTGTCATCTACCTGCCCCATAGGCTTCTCTCCTGTCTGGAAGGACAGAGGTGAGCAAACAGAGATGGGAAACAAGAGACTATTTTTGAGTTCATCTTATTTTGTTTTGCTCTTCAGACAAGACAGAGTTCACACAGCCTAGAACTTGCCATGTGACCAAGGAAGACCTTGAACTTCTGATTCCCCCTGCTTTCACCTTCCAAGTGATGGGATTACAGACTTATACCTCCACTCCTGGTTTATGCAGTGCTGGGAATTGAGGGCCAGGGCTTTTGCGCATGCGTGCTAGGTAGGCCTCGACCAGCAGAGCTGTATCCCCATCCTCCAGAGCCTTCTTAGGAATGATGAAATAATGTCTGTGCGAGTCTTCCGCTTCAATCTCAGCCAGAGTAGTTAGCAAGACCATTATACAGATGAGAATCCCCAAGGCTCAGGAGGGTAAATAGCATGCC
This sequence comes from Micromys minutus, assembly GCF_963924665.1. Lineage (NCBI taxonomy): Eukaryota > Metazoa > Chordata > Mammalia > Rodentia > Muridae > Micromys > Micromys minutus. The sequence goes on from NC_137985.1 coordinate 40,384,962, forward strand.
AAGAACCTGAGACTCAAGGGGGAGACTGATGGGCTTTGGGGGACTCTTGGAGGTTTGGGAAGTGCCCAGCGAATGCAGCCAGGCCTCAAAATAAGGTCATGGCTGGGAGGACAACAAGAAAGCCCAAAGCACTTAACACAGGCAACTTCCCTTTCACCCATCTAACCCTGCCTCTCCCAAGGACAGCTTTCAGAAAAGAGCATCCTATTTCTAGCCTTCACATTAGTCCCTCCCCTCGGGGGCATTCTTTGCATTGTCTCCCAAGATGCTGCACAGTAACCCAGCTGTGGAGAAGGACCCTTCCTGTGGGGCTGAATGTGGTCTGCAATAGAACAAGCCAGATCCTGTGTGGCCAAACACCCTGTTTGTGAGGCGGTGAGAGGATTGAGTAGAACAGGTAGGAAAGTTGGACATTACTGGGGGTGAGCCTTAGAGGAGCCTGGAGGAGGAGAAAGCCCACAGGACCCGTGCTGCAAAACCAACAAAAGCAAGAAAAAGTTACTGGAGCCATCCTGGTCCTCACTCATAGCTGATAAGCTGTGGGACCGTGAGTGAGTCATTCTCCCTCTCTGGGCTGTGGTTATAAGAAGAAAAGGGGACTGAATAAGCTCACAGATCCGTAGCTGCTCCCATTTGATAAGCTGAAAGGCAAAGGCAAAGAGAATGGGAACCACCGTCTTCCAGCATCTAGCTACTTATTTCTCATAGACTCTACTCCCTTCTCAGCAGCAGGCTCACCTTGGGTTCAACTCCTCAAACCACCTAGTTTGACCCCACACTTCAGAACCCTTTCTTACTCATCAGCACTGAGTGAGACAGCTGAGCTTCCTAGAGCCTTCCTGTGGCTCCAGACTGTTCTACCTCCAGCCCTTTGGGACTGAAGCACCCCCCCATCCTACTTGCTGTTCTCCTCCCCCACCAAACTCCTTACCTTCTCCCTGGACTGTCAGCATAGAAAGCGACAAGGCCAACAGCACCTGCGGGATACACAGCAGCATGGCAAGCTTCCCAGATGTGGGAGGGCCTCGGAGCAGCCACTCAAGATGAGTCCCCCAGACTGCCAGCCTGCACACCCGCTGCCAGCCTCATGCCCCGGGGAAGCCTGCTTTCCCAACTGCTGCCTGCACCTTGTGAGGCTGCAGCCTAGCACCGGCCACCAGAGTTGGGGAGCCGCCAAGTTTTCCGGCAAGCAGCCTTTTCAGCTGGATCAGGTTTCAGGGCGGGAGGGAGAGGAGGGGAGTCGCCCGCAGATGTCAGGAGAGGGAGTTCAGCCCACCCATCCAAGTAGGTGGCTTGGCCCAAATCCTGCCCAAGAAATGTTTTGGGGAAGGGCCCACAGGGTCTGAGAGGCATCTGCATCCTGACAGCTGTGGGGGCTGTACACTGGGCTGTCACTCTCAGTACTGACCCTTCACAAGCGCAGTATAGGGAGGGCCACAGGGCGGCTTAAGCAAAGGCAATGAGAAGCTTACTGTGGCTTCCCAAGATGACGTAATGTCCCTCTTCATCCTCATTCAATTAAAGTTTTGTTTTTTTTAAATTTCATTTTGCTTTGTTTTGCTTTGTATTTTTTTTTTTAAGCCAGGGTCCCATGCAGCCCAGGCTGTCCTTGAACCCACTAAGAAACTGAGAATGGGTTTGAACATCTGCTCTTCCCGATCTCACCTCTCGAGGACTAGAATTACTTAAAGCAGGTGCCAAGAAGAATTGGGGGAAACAAAATACATTTTTACATAGCTTTACCTGATTTTCTGAGCTTCAACAAATATCATTAAGCGGATGGCCTCTGGTGGTCGCCGTCTAATTGTAAGTTGGGGGAAGTGATTGAGTGGTGGGGTACTTTCTGTCTGAATTCGGCTCTCTTGAAAGAGATGTCTCAGGCTGGAGAGATGGCTCAGTGGTTAAGAGCACTGATTGCTCTTCCAGAGGTCCTGAGTTCAAATTCCAGCAACCACTTGGTGGCTTGCAACCATCTGTAATGGGATCTGATGCCCTCTGGTGTGTCTGAAGACAGTGTACTCACATATGCTAAATAAATAAAGAAGAAAGTGACATCTCGTTTCCCTTTGTAAGTTAAATGGGTAAGCGGCTACTAATTGGAGATACAGCTGGTGCCTCAAAAGTTGTCTGCTTAAAAGACTATATAAATTTCAGCTTGAAGGAGCTCTGCCCCCATCTATGGTTAAGTGGAGACTCTTCTGTCTCTTTTTTTAATTAAAGGCAAGGTTCTTCTGTATCTGTAATTGGTAAACTTTAACAACAAAGCACCTGTGTTCTTTTAAATTCCTTTTTCAGTCGAATATATGTGTGGGAAGGGTTGCAAGAGGAAGCATTTTCTGAATTGTGGTTTGTTTTCTTTCTTTTTATTTCATTTTTTAGACTGGGTCTCATCTATCCTGGAACTCTCTTTCTAGCCAAGAGTGACAACCACCTAATACTTCCCAGATTCTGGGGTTACAAGGTGTGCACCCCCACCCCATTCTGACTACATACATTGTCAAGTCTGGAATTCAGGGTAAGTGCATGGGTTCCCATGGAACTTGTGCATGGCAGGCAAGAATTCTGCCAACAAAGTATCATCCCTAACACTAAGAATAACATAGCATACTTTTTTTTTAACAGAAGATCGTGTGTAGCTGAGGTTGACCTTGAACTTCTGACCTGGCTGACTCTACTTTCTAAGTGGAGGGATCCTATCACTTGGGTCACTGCTCTGGCTATTTCATCATCAAGGAGCTGACTGTTCTTCCACGGCCTCCTCACTATACTTAGATTCTCCACACTGGGGAAAGGAGAAACAGAGATATTGGGGGTGGGGAGGTCTAGAGAAGAGGAGGAGGACTTAAAAATAAAAGGAGGAAGAAAGAGAAAGGAGAAAAGGCTGGGAAATAGGACAGAGATTGTGGCAGGCAGGACAAAAAGGGAGAGAGGAGAGATGGGAGGATGTAAGGAAGAGGAGGCATATGAGGCAGCTGGAGGCGGAGTGTGAGCTTCCCCTTCCCATAACCCTACTCCAGAAAGCCAACCTTCCACACTGTATATTGGGGTACCTACCCTATATGTGCATCAGACCCCATTAAGAGGTAGGATGGAGGCCATGGTAGTACACACCTGTAATCCCAGCTGCTTGTGTGGCTGATATAAGGGGACCAAGGTTCAAGCACAGCTGGGGATACATATGCAGTCTGTAGCAAGCCCGCTCGGTGTGCACGAAGCACCAGACTCGGTCTCCAGCACTTCACACCACGGAACCCACACTGGTGCACGCTTGTAATCTCAGCAGTGGGAGCAGGAGGATCCCAAGTTCAAGGTCACCTTCAGTGACATAGTGAGTTCAAGACCAACTTGAGATGCACACAACCCTGTCTCAAAGACACACACGCACGAAAGCAGAAACGTCCTAAGATTATAGCCTGTGGGACTTAGTGAGACCCTATCTCAAAAATTAAAAATATTAAAACAACAATAGCAGCAGCAAGGGCCTGCGGGTGTGGTGGCATATACCTGTAATCCACGAATGAGGGAGGGAAAACAGGAGCAAAAGTTCAAGACCAGACTGAGCTACAAGAGGTCATGTCTCAGAGAAAACCCCTCCAAGATATAAGTTTAAGAAAATAGAGCATCTGGAAGACCAAGATGAGGGTATAGGTAACTCGGATGAGGCTCTAGGGCAGTGGTTCCCAACCTTCTTAATGCCGTGACCCTTTAATACAGTTCCTCATGTTGTGGTGACACCAACCATCAAATTCTCTCCTCAGTACTTCTTAACTGTAATTTTGCGACTGTTATGAATTGTAATGTAAATATTTGATATGCAGGATATCTGATAACTCAACCCCAAGGGGTCACGACCCAAAGGTTGAGAACTGTCCCTCTGGATGAGAATTAAAAAAAAAAAAAAAAAAAAAAAGTCAGGAGAAAAACTGGACACCCTGTCCCACAGGCCCTAAGCCTTCATTTCTGTGTTCAGTACTGGAATCCTTTGGGGCATCCAATTGGGTTAGGAGGAAAGTGGATACATTGTATGCAGCGTGTGCATTAGAGAATTAGTCCCTCAGATAACAGGATTAGAGGGAGCCGAGCAGGCCATGGCCTCAGATGGAGATAAATTGCCCGGGAGCCTCTCTGATAGAACAGCAATCAAGTTTCCCCTGAAGAAATGTCCTAATATGGGTTTGATGGTACAACAGAGAGGAAACTAGGAGCTGCAGCCAATGGCGGGGTGTAAATTGCCTCAGATGAAACTGTGGAGTCACTTTCGCCCCTTTTAAACACGATAAGAATTAGCGTGAGGCCTTGATGAACTCGCCTTGGCCGGTGGGGACCAGGGAGCTGCAGAGGCCTGGCTAATTTGATTCCCGAGCTCTGCTTCAGACCGCTGGGCTCCTCCCAGGGAATGGAAACAGACGTTCAGATGGCACATGGTAGGGAGCCAGTCTGCCTAATGAAAAGCTCCAAGAGTGCAGGACCCACAGGCCTGGCTCTCTGTGTCCAATATTCCCGGCACTGGAGGAGTAGGGCTGGCCTCACAGGCATACATGCCCGGAGAGTGTTGTCACCCATCCGGAGATGCCATTGTGCACCCTCTGTCCTTACACCCACTTCCCAGGTTCAAACAGAACTTAGGTGGGGCACCTGCACACGCCATAACCCCCACAGCTGGTGTGGGATAGAGCTGAGATCCACCAGGCTCCAACACGTTCCAATGCAGCTGCTTTTCCATCTTCCACAGTAAATTTTTACTGGTCTGTAAAACTTCTACCACCAAAGATCCTGACTTTTTAAAACCTATAAACTTACAGAAACTTTGACCAGTGGCAACATCTGGTCTCACCATGGGCCCGACTGCCAGAGAAAGGCTCGGAGAGGCATCTGTCTAGCTTGTCCTTGTGACGGTTAGAAGAGGTACACCTTTTCCCATCACCTTGTGGACAGGGCTCCAAGGGACCCTCAGTCTCCTTTCCTCTAGGCTTGGTGTTTGCTATCATGAGTCTCATAGAACCTACCTTTGTCCCACTGAATATCAGACCAAGAGAACAGACACAGATGCTCCCAGCTCCATGGACCAAACACATCGAGCATAAAGGCTGAAAGATTCTGGGATTGTTTGTTCTGGGAGAGAATAGTTATGAAGGATGGAGAATATCTGGCAATGTGCTAGGTCTCTACTTAAAGAGACAGCAATGGCCGACATAGGAAAGAGAGAAGAATGATGTTCTCTACGGGAAGAGATTGTCTCCTTTCCTGGTTATTTCCCACCTTGTTAAATTATGTGTGACTCTCACTTTTATGCCAACAAGGCTCTGGATCTCTGAAATGTCTGCACAAGCCCACACTGCACCCATTTTTTGTATCAACACAGCTAGAGTCAACAGAGGGAAAGGAGCCTCAGGTGGGGAAATGTCTTCCTGAGATCCAGCTGTAAGGCATTTTCTCAACTAGTGAACAATGAGGGAGTGCCCGAGCCACGGTGGGCAGGGCCATCCTGAACCAGTGGTCCTGGGTTCTATAAGAAAAACGGGCTGAGTAATCCATGTAAAGTAAGCCAGTAAGCAGCATCCCTCCATGGCCTGTGCATCAGCCAGTTTTCTGCCCCGCTTGAGTTCCTGTCCTCACTTCCTCCAGTGATCAACAGTGTTGTGGAAGTGCAAAGCCAAATAAACCCTATACTCCACACCATATTTTTTTGGTCATGAGGTTGCAATACAACAATAGAAACCCCAACTTAGACAGTACCATTTGTCGAGCATCCACAATGTGCCAGACTCTCGGTCTTAGCTACTCATTGCTTTCTATGAAGATGTTAATAGTTAATCCCAAGGCACAAAGAAGAATGGCAAGGTAAAATGTCCGACAGTAAATGGCTGGGCGGGGGAAGGGTTTGGCAGAGGGCATGGGCATACACACAGACAAGAGACTTTAATAGTCCGATTATGATCTAAGGATAATCTGAGTGCTTTTTTTTTTTTCTTATTTTTACTGTGGTGGTTTGAATATGCTTGACCCAGGGACTGGCACTATTAGGAGGTGTAGCCTTGTTGGAACAGGTGTGAGTTTGTTGGAGGAAGTGTGTCACTGTGGGGGGCAGGCAATAAGACAGACCCTCCTGCTAACCACATGGAAGCCAGTCTTCTAGCAGCCTTCAGATGAAGATGTAGAACTCTCAGCTCCTCCAGTCTCATATCTGTCTGGATGCTGCCATGCTTCTGCCTTGATGATAATGGGCAGAACCTCTGAACCCGTAAGCCAGTCCCAGTTGAATGTTTGTTCTTCTAAGAGTTGCCTTGGTCATGGTGTCTGTTCACAACAATACACAACCTAGCTAAGACATATACCCAGGCTGATTGGACTTTGGCCCCTATACTCTTCTCCTCCTTTGCTTGGAAATGGGGATTGGGGTCCTGGCTTTATTGTCCTAGTTGAAAGTCAGGGTCACTGGGTTGGCTCTAATGAACTACGGAATATATTTCTATTTTGGGGAGGGGTTAAGACATGGTCTTATGTATCCAGATTGGCCTTGAACCCCCCTATATATCTATCTGTGCATGACCTTGAACTCGTCCTGATCATCCTACTATCATCCCAAATGGTAGGATTACAAATGTGTCCCATTGTGCTTGGATTTAAAGATCTATTCATTGAAGAATAGAATAAGGGTATGTAATGGAAGTAGAAGGTTGTAGCTCAGTTGGTAGACTGTTCCCTTGCATGCATGAAACCCTGAGTTCTGTCCCAGGTACCACATAAACTGGGTGTGGTATCAGCACTTGAGAGGTAAATGTAGGGAGCTCAGAAGTTCATGGCTACCCTTGGCTCTACACTGAGTCCCAAGCAAGCCTGGGCTACATGAGAACCTATCTCAAAACAAAACAAAATAAATCCCAACTAAACTATAAATAAACAGAACACGGAGAGAAAATAAGTGAGTGGGCACAGAGCTTAGGCTGTTTTTCCCCCTTCGTAGCACAAAGTGAGTTCAAATGATGTTCCTGGCAAGGGCTGCTCACAGGTCAGGCGTGAGGCTTCCTGCGACATTCGGCCCATGTAACTGTGATGCTGGAGCTTAGGTCCCATATTTGTGATGGCGTTGGTTGTGATGGGGTGGGACATCACTGGAGGACAGGAAAGCTTGTTCTTGCCTGTCACCAGATAACAGGGCCTTTTAAAACTCCCCCCTGGATGCCATAGCAACCTGAGGAGGTCCTGATGGCTTTGAGGCTGTCCCTAAGTGATGGATGAGGTGTTGATCTTGCCACTTATCACAGGCAAAACAGAGAAGAGAGCCGGCAAAGGGACTGTGGGGTTGTGCAGCACTCATGTGACCCTATGGTCTATTTCAGGGCCTTGAGAAGAACTGGATAGATCTAAAGAACCTGAGACTCTCAGCCCCACGAGTTTAGACATCAGTCATTACATACCTTTCGGCTTGCTCCGCTGTCTCTACCTTGTACAAGCTCGTGCCCTTAGCCCATACTCATAGTGAGCTGTGAGGGTGTCTCATATCTTTATCCCAGCACTTGGAGAGCTGAGGCAGGAAGATGGCTGTGGGCTTGAGGTCAGTCTAGGCTACAGAGCAAGTTTAAGGTCAGTTTGGGCTACAGAGTGAGATTCACATTCTCCCCATCCCACATGTGAGTGTGTGGCCAACCTTCACCATCCATGCTGAAGAGAAGACATGGAGGGGGACTTTGTCCTGGATTAGGGCCATATGGTGAGGGTAGCAATGACCTGAGGGAAGCTGCAGAGAAGGGCAAGCTGTATCCCGAATGGAGATCTTCGTGTCATTAGACTTGGGGACTTGCTTTGATAAGCCTTCAACAAGCCACAGAGGACTTGAGGACTCACTGGCTGATGCTGAAGAGCAGGCCAGGTCTGGCCTTCATGTCTTTCTTCCCTGTCTCTGTGGAAAGATGGAGACGTCATTTCAGATTTTGCAATTAGGGAAGTACTGACCTCGGAGGATGGATCAGAAAATGCTCTTCCTCGATTTTTTTTCTTTTTATTTTAAATCTAAGTTTCAAAATTGGAAGCAACATGCTTCCATGCGTATTTTATTTTCCTTTATCTGTTCTTTTCCCCTTGTTCCAGTTCTTGATTCAAAGAGGAGGATGACTTGACCTCTCAGGTGTGCCTCCTTTTTTTTTGGAAGAAAAAACTTCCATCCACTCTCCGGATTTCCACTGAATCCCAGCCTTTTCAATCCATTTCATCATCTTGAAAGTGGCTGCTCTCTCCTGTGCCCTGATATAGCACCATGGATGAGAGAATCATCTCCAAGATTGGTCTGGATGCATACCTATGTTAGCAAGCTCCCAGAAGGGCAGGCTTTAGCGGGCCGCTAGCCCATATGGGACCCCAGAGCTCAGGCTGGGGGCAGAAGGTCATTTGGCTTAAGTTCCTCTGTAGAGAATTAGTGAATCCCAGAGAGGAAGGATCCATGCAGGCTATCTCTTGTTTGGGGGAGGGTGGGGTCATCATTCATCCATCTGGCAACCCTAGAACTGAACAGATATTGGTTTGCCTCAGATTGTTCTCTTACTCAAATTCTAATTTCCACAGGACCTGTCTTATCCATCTCTCTGCTTCTGGGGGAAAAAAAGAGTTTTAATGTATCATAATTGGTATTTTCTTTTTTATGAAACAAATTTATTTTAAAAAACAGAGATAAATGTTCAGATTTTAAGAGAATTTTTACATATAACTATATGAATATATTTTTTAGTCAGTACTTGATTTTTTTTTTAAAGGGTTGGTAGTATGCATTGAAAACTTACTAGTTACAATGAGCATGAAGTACATAGAAAAAAAATCGTAACATGGAAATAGTCCAAATTTTCTTGGTATAATTAGTATTTTCTAAGGAAATTTCCAAGACAGACATCAAAAACCCTCTTTGGGATTCCAAAACAAAGTATCTTCCGGTCTCTAACTTTAATCGCACTTGGTACAATTTGGTCATTCCCCTTTTCACTCATCCTTTGCCTGGTCTCTTGGTGGAAATGTGAACACCATGGATGGGCCTGGGCTGTTCAAGAGAGGAGAGTGATACTTCCAACATGGATATATCACTAAGGGGCTTACAATGCACTTGCCTTAATATTCAGTCTGAACTCCTGACACTCGGGGCTAGAGATAATGATTCTCCTTGTGTAGGTGATGGGTTAACGGCTCCAAGACACTGAGGGGCTTTGCTCAAGGTGTCTGTGCTTGGTTCACAACCCTGAGTCAGGCCAGGGCAGCACCCCTGAAGATCTGATTCTGTCTTCTGCCTTTCCCACTGGGAAAAGACACAACAAACTGTAATAGCCGGTGCCTCTGGGTGCTGTTAGGAGGTGGGGTAGAAGGAAGATTTATTCCCACTCTCTACCTTGTTATTCTACTGAATTGTAAATATATGTTATGTGCAATAAAGCAAAACAAAACAAGCAAACGGACAAAAACTTAAAGGAGCATCGACAACAGTGGGATCCAGCCCAGTTTTACTCTATCCCAGAAAGCCATTGCGACCTTGGACAAACCAGCTAACCTGTCTAGGCCTCTGTGGCTTATCTGTCATGGACAAATGTGACAAGTACCCTGTCTGCTAAATTTGCTTGTCTATAAAATTCCCCCAGGTCTATGGCAGCAATATTCTTCACACTTATTAATCTGGTACTTTAAAGGGACACAGTGTGACTGGGCTCAAATGATGTATGTCACCCCTCCATTTCCTTTCTTCACAGAAGTTACAAGAAATTACAATTCATGTTAACTATACTCTGAAACCCTTTGCTTAAGGACAACTACTCCCATTAGAGAGGGTTCTGCCTCATGCTCTAGTCACCTCCAAAAAGTATTACCTCTTGCAGCTATCACATTGGGGGTTAAGTCCAATTAATATAGATGTCTGAGGGGCACACATATCCAGTCCCTAATAATACTACAGTGTCTAACCTGGATATTTTCATGTCTGAGTTGGATGTAGCCATATATACACTTATAGGTTGCTATTAGGATTAAATACATGATATGTACAGGGGCTGGTCAGATGGCTCAGTGGATAAGGTGCTTACTGCCAAAGCTGATGACATAAGATCAATCCCTGGGACCTACACGGTAGAAAAAGGGAAACGACTCCTTTCAAGTGAAGCAGAAGGAAAGGAATACTTTAGCAGAATTAAAACAGCCAAAAAGGATTGTGCCAAGTGTTAGCACACAGGCAATGCCACTGGCCTGCTTTTGGGGACCTAGCAGCTGCTTATGTCCTGCCCTGTTGCTGCCCCGTGTGCCTGATGTGTGCTGTAGCTAAAAGGACCGGCCCACCACCCCAGCTGTCTCTCTGTTCTCTGCATTCCCTCCCTCTGTTCTCCTCCTGTGCCCCCCCTCCTCTCACAGGGCTCTGCTCCCCATCTGTCTGCCTGTCCACATGTCCCCTGTCTGTCTCTATTCCTTCTCCAGCTCCTTTTTGCACCACATTTGTTTTGTGGCTTAATTTCTCAGGGGTACACTTGGCCCAGCCGCCAAAGATACCCCACACCACATTCTATTTCATAACACCAAGAAGCTATACAGTCTATACAGTGACCCAAGGTGAAGTCTTGGAATGAAAAAGAGAGAACTGGAAACAAAGGCTTGCTCACATCTTAAGTGATCATGATTTTTCTCGAAGGTCACCTTCTTGGACCAGCTTACCTAGATAATGCCCCTCATCTCTCTAAATTCCTTTGGTGTAGGATAATATGTAGTTTACTTACTCATCTTGTTTATGAGTCCTTCATCTCTACAAGACTGTTGGAGCTCAGAACCTAGAAGATGACTTGTCACTCAGAAGCTGTTCCAGCAATATTTACTGGCTGGAATTGTAAATGGGGAAATGTTTCCCTTATGAAAATATTGTAGCTTTGAAGGTGGCCGTGCTCCTTTGAGATGACCTGGCAGACCTAGCTGGAGAAGTTGGATACTACGGATGGGAGGAAACTGGAGGCTTAGAGATGAGCTCTTCTTCTTGCCCCCTCTCCTACCTTGTCCATGAAGATTCGCAGTGTGAGATTCCCAGTCTCACTCTGCTGGAATCAGGGCTTCAGGTCACTCCCAGTCAGCCATTTTTCCCCATCGTAATGGACTGCTCGTCTTAAATTGTTAGCAAGACAAACCTCTCCTTACTTTAGTCGTTTCTTGTATTTATTTTTCTATCCTACAATTTAATGGATGTGTATAGTATATTTCAAACATTCTCTCTCTCCCCCTCCCTCCCTCCCTCCCTCCCTCCCTCCCCCCCCCTCTCTCTCTCACACACACACACACACACATGCACACACACCATTATCCTCTCATCCCCCTAAGTGTTAAATCTCTTCCCAAGGAGTCACCTTCCACTCTCCTGTCTCTTTGTTGTTTTTGTTTAGGTTTTATTTGAGGGATTTTATTTTTTTAATTAGAATAGCTCCCATGAGTATGGTTTGGTGGGGAAGCATGGCTTTTCTGGGGTTACCACAAGTGCCTAGGAAGATGGACAACTCATCACTGGCCACACCACTGAATAAAGTGACTCCTCTTCCCCTACTAACCACTAACTGTCATTAGCCCCTTGGTTAGAGGCAGGCCTCATCTTATATAGGTCTCATAACTACAGCTGCTATGACATTCTTTCTACATTGTCTTCCTTCCAGGATGTTCCATGAACCTTGGAGGGGGTGACATAAATGTCCAGATTACAGTGACAAGAAGGTTGCTAATATGCTGGGTCAACCCTAAATGTAACCACAAGTCTCGTTATATGAAGATTTGAGAAGGAAGGAGAAGACAGAAACAGAAGCTTGAGTGTGGAGCCTGCTGATGTAGGGAGGAGCCACCACCACCACCACCATCACCGCCACCATCATCACCATCACCACCACTGCTGCCACCACCATCACCACCACAAACAACAACAAAAAGGCAGATGGCCTCTAGAAGCTGGAAAACAGAAAGAACCCACTCTGCCCTCTTTGCAGAAGGGATCAGTTTTGCCAACACTTTAGCTTTGAAGAATGATTCCCAGGTTATAAGAGAATGAATGTGTGCTGTTTTAAGCCACTAAATCTGTGGCAATTTATTAAAGTAGCGAAAGGAAACTAATACATTCCATTCTATAGATAGCCTCATCCCATAACCACCATAATACTGATATTCTCTCTTTCCCTTCCTCTCCCCCTCTCCTGTGTGTGTGTGTGTGTGTGTGTAAGTTGTGTGACTTTGTTTTGAGTTTCTCTGACTTGCTTTCATTGTGACAGGAATTTGCTTGTGTTTGTTTTTTATTTATTGAGACAGGGTCTCACCGTGTATTCAAAAAGGCTAGCCTTGAACTTGCCATCTTTCTTCTGTAGCCTCCCAAACTTTGAGATTACAAGCATGTTCTTCTGTACCCACATTCCAATCCCCCCCCCTTTTTTTTTCATTCTCTCCTTTTTGTTTTTTAAAGACAGAGTCTCCTGTAGCTGGTCTGAAACTTGCTATGTCTACCAAGGATGATTCCAAACCTCAAATGCTCCTGCCTTTACTTCCCAAATAATACACACTCCATTTGTAGGGTGCTAGGGATTAAGTCCAGAGCTCTGTGGATACTAGGCATGTACTTTACCACAGCCTCAGTCAACAGACCTTACCTCCTCAGAGACTAAGGTTAGGACCTGACCGTAGTACAGAGGCCCAGTGACTATCAGTCTGGATAGCCTTGTTCTCTGTCTCAAATGGACTGCAGTACCTTTAGGTAGCAGTATCTGTACCCAACATCACAGCTTTCACCTTTATCATTATCTTATGATAATATCTTCTCCCAGCCACATCTGCAGAATGAGAATTCTGATGACCCTTCAATTTTGTGTTGCTGCAACACACACACACAAACACACACACACACACACACACACACACACACACACACACAAAATAGCAAGAGACTCCAAGTCTATATATAAACCCACAGTGGTCAGACTTGTCTCTGCCTGGTGCCCTGGAGAAACCCAGGATGACAAGAAGAATTAATTCAGGGTAGCAGAAAATCCAGGGAGCAGGGGAGTATCCAGAAGCAGGCTGCAGGGAGGCCTTAGATCTAGAGTGAAACTATCTCCTGGAGCCCTGGAAAAGATGCCCCCATAAACCCTAATAGGTATTTGAAGTATTGCCTGCAGGGGAGGATGGGAAATGGAGAGAGCTTTCCTTCTCTCAGGGACCAGAGTGAAGAAGCAGTAACAGGGAGAAGGGGCTCCTTGACATCAGGGACCTGGTAAGGAAGACCAAGCAAGCACTTAAAGTTATGATGCCTCCTCCTGGTATTTGCCCTGGCAAGAGACAGGAGTGGTGGCAGCAATGTGGCCTGGTTGACAGGTGGGATTCCCAGGCCCTTCCCATTCCCAGAATGACCTTCACTGGGCCGACACTATATCAGAGGTCAGAGGTGAGGGTGGATGGCACCTTACGTTCCCTGCAGTTTCAGACTTACCTTCACCCAGCGTACTGATCCTAGCTCTAAGACAGGAGGGGTGTGGTGAACAAGAGGATTACATCAGGCAGAGGCAAGAATCAAGAATCAATCCTCCAACACTTAGGTTTTTCCCTAAGAAAGGCGGGAAATGGGTTCTGATGTGGTAAGCATTTAATATGATGTGTCACGGCCTTATTCCTTGGGGGAAGTGGGTGTTTGCTGTCAAGAGCAGGAGCCAGAGGAAGGGGCCTGATGCACACCCGTTGGCTGCTTCCTTGGACAGCCATCTGCCCACAGCCTATAATTCAGAGGCCCAGCTGCACTGGGTGCTTGACCAATCTGATTGTGAAGAGGGGAGATTGCCGAGTGCAGTGCAGTGATTGGCAGGTTCCCCAGGGCCCAGCTGTCCTGGTAGCATAGTGGACTCCAAGTGACAATGTTCCATCTCTGAATGCCTACCTTCCAATTTATTCAGGCCTCCCAGAACCCCAATCACCTGCAATCCTGTTGTTCCTTAAAACTCCTGATTCCCCCAGAGTAGCGTGTGGATGAATGTGCTAACACATCCCACAGGATCTTCTTGAACTCAGATGGCATACCTGCACTTCCAGCAGGTTCCCAAGAAGTGCTGAATCTAGTCTGGTTCTCTGTCCGTCTGTCTGCCCTGTCTCTATCTGTCTCTCTCTCCCCCACCTCCACCCCGGGCTCTCAAAAATAGCCTGATGCTGAGGTGCTGAGGAAGAGTATCAACTGTGCAAGGCACAGGTTTGACATTCAGTAAGTCTCAACACCTCAACAAAGAGCTTTCTAAATTAACAAATGATACCAGAAGCAAACAACAAACTCCGAGGTTCCGAAATGATTTTATTAGCTAGAATCTCGAGTGTCCGGTTGGAAATCAAACACATATTGTAGCACTAACCTCTCCTCCCTCCAGCTGCACATAAAGTTGTACTTTATGAGATGTCACTCAAGATGTCACTTTATAATGCCTCCGTGAATTAAAAGCCTGTGTGCAAGCATGAGGACCTGGGTTTGGATCATGTACAGATATGCACATGTGCATATACACTAGTGCATGCACACACACACACACACACACACACAAACACACACACACACAAACACACACACACACAAACACACACACACAAACACACACACACAAACACACACACACAAACACACACACACACACACACACACACACACACACACACACTGGGAGTCATAGTACACAGTCTGGACAGAAGCCTGGGAATTCTTGGCACTTGCTGCTGGCCAGGAAGCAACAAAATCCAGTTTCCATGAGAGATTTTACCTCCTAAAACTAGGTGAAGAGTTATAGAAAACACATGATGTTGACCTCTGACCTCTGCATACAAGTACACACATGCGCATACACATAGTCCCCACAGACACATGTGCGTGCACATGAATAAGTGGGCATACGCACATACATACACACACAGACCCCACACACAGATACATATGTATGCATGTATACAATGCACACATACAAGTGTGTACACACACAGACACACAGACCACACACACACACACACACACACACACACACACACACACTTAAAAAATAGTAAAGATCAAGAATACAAGTGCCAGAACCATGGAGTATCTGAGTGTACGAAGAGTCACGGGTATGGATTCTGGATCCAGTGCTCAGATTTGAGTGTGAGTTGTGGTGACCTGAATCTGGACTATTTATTCCCTAGGACTCCATGTGCTCATGACTTGGGCTACTGGAACTTGGTGGGAACTTGAAGAGGCAGAGGCTGCTGGAATATCTTCAGGTTTTTCTTCCAGGGGATGGGAGTTTAATTCCCAGGACCTCCAACTGCCAGTAACCCTAGTTCCAGGGCATCTGACATCTTTGCTAGCCTTTGTGGGCACCTGGATCTATCTATTTATATATCCAGGCAGCCTGTGCCAAACTAGCAGGTTTGTATAAGATGAAGTCTGACAGTTTTAAGAAGTACACTGCAGTGAAGCCCAACGGTGATGCTGAGCCCCCAAGCCTGTGCTCTTCACCACCACCACGCCTGTCAGATAGAGAGCCCCTTGAAGCTCTGGTGCATCCTGAGCATCTTCCTGGGGAGCCCTGCTGGCGCAGGGCCAGGTCCCTAACACACAGAGCAGACGCTCGGTTCACTACTGAGCCAAAGAGTGAGTCGATGTGTGAATGAGTGAGTTTGATTTGTAGGGCACTGCTCCCCTCAAACAACCCTTTATCACATGCTTGGCTCAGTGCACAACTGTCTCCTCTGTTGAAGCCGACCATTTAGTTTTGTAGCATGCTACACTGACGTGCCCAGGAAAGCAGAAGAAAGAGATTTCGCGCTTCTGGAACCTTCAGAGCAGGCTGAAGAAAACTGCTTTCATGTTATGTATACTTTGACATCTAGAGTCCTTCTGATGCTGGAGATTCTGTTCCCCCAGAATGAGCCACTTCCTAGATACGGTCGATGACCAGCCTGCAAGCATATTGTCCAAAGATGAGCCAACTGATCCAAAGCCCCCACCCTGTCGCTGCAGCCTTAGGCGTTCCTATGTTCCGGATGGTGGGCACCTGCTCTACTCACCCCAAAGTCTAGTGACTGGCTACTACAGATAGCCTTCTTGACATAGCCATGGATGTGTTCAAAGCCAGCGCTAAATCTATGTCCCCTGACTCCTCTATTTTTTCTTACAGAAATCACAGTTAAGGCTCTTGCACCTTCCTTTTGTCTTCAGAAACTGTGATGAAACTCAGTGTTTTCTAGGATACACACCACCCACTCTACAATGACACAGTGCGGCTCCCACTCATGAGAATGGTGCACGATAAAAGATCTTTTCTGATAGTAAGTTCTTGGTCAGCCAATCACACTATAGCTCAGGTTTTGGGTTTCTGCTGGTTTTTTTTTTGTTGTTGTTGTTGTTGTTTTTGTTTGTTTGTTTTTGTTTTTTTACTAATAACACTGTAGCTTTTGTTCAACAAATATTTACCTTATATGGATATGTGTGTTCTGGGTAGATGTATGCACGTTGCAGACATATGGGAGGCTGCAGAGGTTGGAAGAGGGAGTCATATGCCCTGGCACTGGAGTTATGAGTGGTTATGAGACCCATGTTTACTTACATGGTTGTCCTCTGCAAGAGCTCTAAGTCCTCTTAACCCTTGAACTATCTCTCTAACCCCGGTGACTCTTATTTTAAAGTAAGGCATCACTATGCAGCCCAGGTGGACCTCACAAACCTGCCCCTGCCTCCTCCTCCTGAGTGGTCATTACCATGTCCAGTGTAATATGCTATATTTTAAGCAGAGGTAAGGGACTAGCTAGGTAGCATAGTGGCTAATGGAGCCTGTTGTGAGATCTGACAACCAGAGTTTAATCTCTCTTTCTCCCTCCCTCCCTCCCTCCCTCCCTCCCCTCCCCTCCCTCCCTCCCTCCCTCCCTCCCTCCCTCCCTCCCTCCCTCTCTCTCTCTCTCTCTCTCTCTCTCTCTCTCTCTCTCATACACGCACACACACAAATAAAATAAAACAAGTCTAGAATGCAAGATGTCCCTTCCTGGTTCACAGACTCTATGTTTGCTTGGTTTGTTTGTTTGTTTGTTTGTGTTGTTGTTGCTGTTGTTTTGATATACTATAGAGTAAAAATGAATGTTCTAGAATGGAGACATGCTAGCTCTGGCACTTGAATCTACCTAGGATACTGCTCAGCCCCTCCAGAGATGTAACTGAAAGTTTGGTATGAACTTGTTCTTTCTGCCTTTGTGTGCCATGATGGGTCCAGATGGAGAGAACTTTGTGTACTTGGGTGTGCAACATCCAGGAAGACAGCTTTGGGGAGGAAGAATTCAGCGGGGACTTTGGATAACGGGAGGAGGACGGAACGATAGGGAACATGGATACACTTCTGCTAGTGAGCCATCTACCAGATTCCATCTTACTTCTCAAGAGGCTCAAAAGGGGAGGGGGTGGAACTGCCACAAAACACACCCCAGAAGAAGAAGAAGAGGAGGAGGAGGAAGAGGAGGAAGAGGAGGAGGAGAACAAGGCTTCTATTGAACCTGGAATGAGAAACCAAGACTGGCCAATGAAACAGGGATAGAAAATCTGCCAGCAGCACTCGCTTTCTCTGGCTCTCAGTCTGGAGCTGTGCAGAGGACCAGGAACAGAGTGGACCAAAGGCTGGCTGTTCACATATAATCTGATCCCCGCTGATACTGAGGATGGTCAGTAACCCCATTTGGCTCGGGTGGGTCCTAGGTCTTTGGGGCTGAATGCTAAGAAAGGAAAGGCAAGAAAGCGAGGTAAAGATGAGAAAGTGGTTCCCTCCACCTGAGCTCACATTGGAGCCTACTACCTGCAGCCCAGCAGTGTCTTCCAGCCCCTGCAGAAAGCCGAGCTGTGATTCCCACTTTATGGCCTCTGCCAAATGAAGCACAAATTTAACTACATCACTTCCCCAACAGGACAGGGGAGAGGATGGGGATGTCGTGCTGGGCTCCTTCAGCCCCCTAATCTAATCACTGGTGTGGGTCATTTCAATTACGGACAGCAGAGAGCAGTGGGGGATGTAGCTGCTCATAAAAGCCTCCATGCTGGGGCTCAGCTAATTATGAAGTTTTCACCGGTCTCTGCAGGTAAATAACTCAGAACTGAGCAGTGGCAACATCCAAGGAGCCAGAGCCAGGGAGGGAACTGAACAGGATGTAGGCAAGACATAAGAATAGATATGGTTTTGGCCAGCTGTCAAGGAGAATGGGGTAGGGTCCCTGGACACATAGCGGGACTGTAAGGGATAGGAGGCCAGTCCTTCTCCGAGTAAACATATACAAGACCAGAAGTGTGTCCTGGGTGACTGCCCACCATGCAAGGACTCTGTCTTGGAGCTGTACTTCTTTCATGGCTACTGTATGCTTCCTGATTCTCACCCTCTAACCCAGGCAGTGAGGCCACAGGAGGCTTGTTGTGGACCGAGATTCAAATACTAAACAGCTCAGCTTCCTTTTCTACTCCTGCTCTAGACTGTCTGGAAAAGGCTGTAGGGGTATCCTTGGAGGCAAGGGACGTCCTCTGTCACCCCGTTATTTGCCATGCAAAAAGGCTGGGGATGATGCTCAGTTGGTAGGATGCTCCCCCGGGAATGCACAGGTCCTTGGCTCACTCTACATGCCATATAGAACCAGGCACGGTGAAGCAGAGTTTACAATCCCGTTGTTGAGGAGGTAGAGACAGGAGGAGCAAAAACCAAGGTCATCTTCAAATATGTGGCAAGTTTGAGGTGAGGTGGGCTGCATGAGACTTCTGTCTTTTACATAAAAAAAAAAAATCAACACAACAAAACGAACAAAAGACAGACTGCCGCGCTCGGGGAGGTCACCACAGCAGAGAGAGTAGGGTGAAGCAGAGGCTTCTCAGCTAGCAAGGGACCTGTGCTTTTCTTTGTATTCAACACATCACCCTGGAGCTGTGATTTCTTACATTTGGGGGACGGCAGATGGCAGGAGCAGTCGCAGCTGGGAGAATCCCATTTTGGTTCTGTTCCTCAGTTTCCTTCCTCTCTGAAACAAAACTCAAGAGAAGGATGAGCTCAAGGAAGGGCTGAGATAAGCTGCTCTGTAAACCGGGCTGCGGGCAACCATGTTTCTTCCAGGGCAGAGCACACTCTCCCAGGAGCACCGCAGTTACTGCTGTGGGCTACGGATCTGGCCCTGGGGCTGCCAGCTGATATCAGGGCTATGGGACCTAGACAGAAGGAGTCTACTTAGAGCTTACCTTCCTCCAGGAAAGGACTGCTCCTTAGAGGATGGTAGACTGAGCCTGGGTGAGGGTTAGTGCAGTGAAAGAGAGGTAGACTGGATATGGAAAGCAAGTCCCTTTCAGTTCTCTCCACTACAAAGGGAGCAGTTGATAGCATCAGCCCTTGAACCTTAGATCCTACAAGGCCACTGACTCCTATGGAAGAAGTCCATAGTTGGATGCAGATAGAGATGCTGGAAATCAGACCTCACACCAAAAGCTCTAGACCAGAACTTTTGGCCCGCACTCAGTCCCCTGTTTATAGTGTCATCTGTTATTGGCTTTTTGAAATGCCATTAAGTTGCTCTCAGAAGTCTGTGACATGGAGACGGTAAATATTTATTGCATCAATTTCGAGTAAGTCAAATTGTGGTCTGAGAAATGAAGTTCAAGCTCCCCTGGGTAAACAATGATGGACCAGACCTCCTGGCTCTGCCGACTCCAGTGTGGGTTTAGGAAGGAGGAAACGACACAGCCGTGCCTTTCTGACATTCCCCTCTGATAACGGGGGAGGAAGTGGAGAAGGCCAGGACCAACGTCAACGTAGAGGCTAACAACACCATTGAGGCAGAGGAGGCCAGTGGTTTACAAACAAAAGTAGGAAATGAAGAAGGAAACAGGTGGGGTTTGCATGGACGCTCCCTGTTCACAAACTTTCTGTGTTCCCCATTTCATTAACGGCAGTGGTGGAATTTCATGGACAATTGGCGTTGAGCACTAACTGGGAGGTAATGAAAGAGGGGGTGCAGGTAAAGGCTGTTGGAATTTAAATTCTTTTTTCTTCAGGGTGGGGATAGGAGGGCAGATTTTTTAAAAGGCAATTTTAGTCCTGGAATAGGTTTCTAGAAAACAGCTTTGGACGTTCATGGCCTGGGATAAAAGCACCAGGACGTACAATATCTTGAAGCCTTGCTGTGTCATTCTGCCCACTGGCCTCCTGAAGACCACCCTCGGTGATGGACAGAGATGTGGATACCCAGGGAACTGGATGTCTGACCACCTTTAGTGATGGATAAAGATGTGGATACCCAGGGAACAGGATGTCTGACCTTGGGTAGATTTTGTCCCTCTGACCTTGGAAAGCACATCAGGCCCTTGTCCATCAAGCAGTGAGCTAGAATGAAGTGTTTTGTGATTATTCCTGCAGAATCCCCACATGTAGAACCCTAGGGACCTGGGCTAGGTGTAGGGGAAAACAGAATGAGCAAACAGGAAACTGGAAGCCCACACTCACATCGAAGACTCAGAACAGAATCCTCTGTTGATAGCAGGCAAGTCTCAGATTTATTTCTTCATCTACTATGTACTTTTCAACATGCTTTTGAGCTATTTGGCTCGATCTTGCCCTCATAATTCTACGATATGGGAAGAGTAAATATTAACAGCCCCTGCTTTAAATAAGGCAAACAGAAGTGAAGTCTGAGGTCTCCTAAATGAAGTGATAGATAGGTTCAGCGTCAGCGTCTCTCTCTGACTGTCTTTCCCTCTTCCTCCTCATATACACACATGAATTAAACAGACTACCAAGTAGTTAAAGGGAGAAGGATATAAGACAACATGAGACCAAAGACAGAATTGAGGAGACAGCCGTGCATTGATGATCCTGGAGTAAAAATTTAAGATGGTTTGAGCAAGGCTTAAGCCAGATGTTAAAGCTGACATGTGGACTGTTAAAGATGAATCTATCAAACAGAGCTGGACACGGTGGCACAATACACAGAATCTTAGCACTTGGAAGGTAGAAGCTTTGAGTATCAGGGGTTCAAGGTTATTCTGGACTATAATAGACCCAGCTTCAAAAATCTAAACACAAACAGTTTTTGCTTAAACTTAAGTGTAAGCAGTTGCTGATGGTTTGGAGAGAGTGAAAGCTTGCTTGTTGCTGCATACTCTATTCTATTTATACATCTCTATTACGAATATGTATGTTTACTGGTTCGGTCAATAGCCAATAAGTTGCTTGTCTCTCTAGTCACTGAAAAGAGCGTCCTGGAGGTATCTTTTAAACCTACCCACCGCTTCCTCTTCAGACCCTCTCCAAACGCTGTTCAACTTTCCCTATGTGTTGTGACCTCACATCAAGTGAGTCTCCATTGTCACATCCTGCTCCACAGTGCCCAGAGAGAGCATAAGGTGACAGTATAGAGCCCCAGCACGCCAAGGTAGATGCGGAAGAGCAGCTGATCAAAGTTGTACAGGATGGCGAGCCATTCCACCTCCTTCTGGTAAACCTGATCCCGGGTTCGAAGAGAGTTTTTGATGGATTGGAGCTGGAACTGGAAATCCTTCAGAGTATCTGATGGGACCTGCTGCTCCTGACGGACCGGGGACTCTGTGTAACAGAGGGAAAGACTCTGAATGGACCAGAAGCTACTTGTTCTTCTTTAAGGAAAAGTCTTTGCTTGGTTAAAAGAAACACAGCTATGCTGAGGGAATACCCAGGGAACACGGCAGAGCTGCACTGTGTCAAGGGGTGTGTGGAGGCTGCATCTGTCTAGGAGATTTCCTGAGCTAGGATGATTCTTAAAGTTCTTTATAGAAAGCAACCAGAACCAGAACTATTCATATTCCTCCCCACTTTTGTGTGTAGTGTGTGTGTATAGTGCGGCATGTGTGATGTGTGTGTTTGTGTGTATTTGTGTGTGTGTGTGTGTGCGCTTATATGCCAGAATTCTGCAACTTTTGAGTTCATGGCTCAGTCACTTTTGTGGAAATGAAGCAAACTAGAGGTGGCAGACGACCTGACCTTCAGGCTAAAATGACCTCCAGCAGCAGATAACCTTCAGTTCAGAGAGGAAATCACGAACACAGAACAGGGGCTTTAAAGCACATGTTTTCCATCATTCACTCAGTGCAGACTTGGTCTAATGATTCCCCAGTAGAACCAGGTGTTTAGCATAACAAAGCAAGTAGGAGGGGAGAGTCTCAGGGCTTCTCACAAACCTGTGGCCTCAGCATGTGGAGCCCGGAGGTACGATCTGGACTCCTCAGCATCTGAGCCCCCTCGAAAGCACTTAAGAGGCCGTTCTTGCTCACTGTGCCGTTCCTCATAGAGAAATTTGATCAGCAAGATGGATTTGGATAAACTGAGAACCAAGAGGGCCATGCAGACGGTAAAGAAGACCCCTGTGGAAGACCAGAGCAGAGAAAAGAGGGTGAGCAGTAATCTTCCATCTGACATGCAGATCTTGGCCAGGAGTGGTCTAGGAGGGTGTCAGGTGACATTGGGGCTGCTTACCAATCAGAGATGTGCACCCTGCACTTCTTGGCACTTCATCAGACATGTTGACCCTGAAGACTGTATAACCCACCAGCACATTGGTCTTGAACACAATTCTTGCACGACAGTTGGGGGGCAAGTAGAAGCTTCCAAGGTCCACAAGCATCAGGAAGATGCTAGGAATCAAGAGGCTCACAACATAGGCCAATGGACATCTGCGAATCACTACCTGGCAGGGAAAAAGGGAGTTTTCCAGTCTAAGCAGAATACCTAACACTTGGCTGAGCACATGACACTTAATCCCACCCCTCATGCATAATGAAAAATGGCTATATAGTTTATGGTAGGAATGTATTTGAGGTGGCTGGATGTGCTGGTAAAAGCCTGTAATCTTAGAATTTAGAGAGCTGAAGCAGGAGGATTGCTACTTGTCAGAAACCAGCCTAGACTACACAAAATCCTGTCTCAAACAACACATATGCATGTGCGAGTGCACACACACACACACAAACACACACACACACACACACACACACATATGGCTATTTTGTGGTTCAAAAAGGTGGAAGGGTAAATTTTTAATTGACCTAATAATGCTGTTGTGTGTGCATGTGTGTATAGATGCATGTCCCTGCAGACACATGCAGAAACCAGAGCAGGATGTCAGGGGCCCTCCTTTATCATTGCATGAAACAGGGCATCTCACTAAACCAGAAGCTCAGTACATGTCTGGCTAGCTTGTAAGTTCTCTGACCCATCCCTGTCCTCTAGTGCTAGAGTTATAATTGGGGGTGTGGCTCAGTTGATAAAGTGCCTATCTAACATGTACAATGCCCTGGGTTCTATCTCAATACAGTATAAACTGGAAGTGTTGGTACACACCTTTTATCCAAGCATTTGGGAGGTAGAGGCAAGAGAATCAAGGTCCCATCTCTGAGGTGGAATTCCCCTCAGGGCTGCTAATAAGTCCTCTCCTGAGATGGACATTCAGCAAAGCCTAATGGAGCAGGCCAGCATCCTCATCCCTTAGCTGTAGAATTTGAACCAGCATTCTTAACAGCTCCTATGTCTTGAGTATGTCAGAGAATGGGGGCACTTGACTGCTTTCTGTGTGTTAGGTCAGGTGCTGGATGCTTTTACATCTATTATATTATTGTTTTCTCATCATCTTCAACACGTAGAGTAGATAACACCCTCCATCTCATAGACTTTCGAAGCACCGCACCCTTAAGTTGAGTCGGTGGCCAAGCTGTGATGTAACCCTGCTTCTTCTGATTCCTGATGCTTGTCAGCTACAGCCTAGCTACAAATCAGGCTCTGCCCCACTATCAGCGAGGAGACAAACAGAGGAGGTACAGAGGGAGGCCAGTGATGGGGGTGGGCAGGTTGTCTCGGGGAGTCTAGCACACACCTTGTTGATGAGAGCCGAGGCTCCCTAGCCCATCAGATCTGGGAACGTGTCCCGATTCAATGGAGCTTGGCAGGCCAGAGCTGTTTGGTGGATTGTTGTCTGGCTGTTGTCTTCCACATTATACATAATTGGCTGCAAATATCTATACCAGTGCAACACACATTGCTTTGCAATAATTTGGTTAAAACACATTTCTATCAAAGTGCAGTCAACAAGAACAAAACCCACAATGAACCGTCATCAACCTGCATCCCTGATGGCTGTGATGAGGTAGCTATGAGAGACGGTGGCGGGAGGAAGAGCATCGAGTGGCCCGAGGCCCAGGGGGGCTTTACGTTGTGATGCAGCCTGGAATGCTGGGGATCTGGCCTCTTAGAGTGGGGGATGGAGGGATCCTACCTGCTTGGGTGGAAGGAAGAAGAGAGATCACGCTGGAAGACTTCATGACAGAGATTGCATGGGCTGGGAGAAAAGTCTATGAGTGTCACCCTAAAGACAAGCATAAGGCATGTCAGTTAAGTGGGAAGGACTGAGATCTGTTGTCAAGGAAACAGAGCCTATGTATGTAAACCTATATGATCCTGTATGCAACAGTCAGGCTCTCTTTGACTTGATTTCTTCTTACTTTCTTGTGTATGTATGTATGTATGTATGTATGTATGTATATAGTATGTATGTATGTATGTATGTATGTACGTATATGTATGGGGTGGATATGTGTGTACACACAAATAATGTGCACGTGGAGGCCAAAGAGCAACTTTAGGTGTTATTACCAAGGAACCATCTGTCAGTGGCTTGAAACTTACTAAGTAGACCAAGCTGACTAGCTATGGTGGCCCAGGGATCTACCTGTCTCTACCTCCCCAGTGCTGGGATTACAAGCACACACAGCCACACCAGCTTTTCATGTTCTGGGGATTGAACTCTTGTTAACAAGTCAAGCATTATGCCAACTGAACTATTTCCTCACCGCCCTCCCCCCACCGCTTCCTTTTAAAGAAGCAGGATGCTTTTGCCTTGCCAAACATCTCAGGTACAATTGAGCTGCTGTCCTTCTAAACCAAGTTCTGATGTAATTAACACAGGCAAAGACGATTTCCCTCCACCCAGATGCAGACAGAAAACATAAACATAGGCTAAAACCAAAGGGGAGGGAGTGGTGTGGTTCCTAGAAGACCCTGGTTTCCAAGGAAATATAGATTTATCAGGCCAAAGGTCCCCCAAGCGTCCAGGGTGGAGGGAGGTCTGAGACTTAGGAAGTTCATGGGTTTTTGACCTATACATATACACATGGTCCTGAACTTGGAAGGATCCTTACTGGGTCTCAGTAGAAGCTGAAAGCAGAAAGACACAGGTACACCATTAGGGAATTAGCTCCTGCTGTGACATAAAACGATGATATTTTCCTATTTTCATTTATCTTAAAAAACTGGAAAGCTAACTATCCTTCTAGAAGATTCTAATCTAGTCTATCCTTAGCAGGGATGCAACCATTCCTAAGAGAAACCCAATAGTGCCAGTTTGGGGATTCTCCTGGAACAAAGGACCTACCTTGTTCTTTGCTTTAGAGTCAATGCCTCCTAAGGATTAAGTTCATGTTCCCCATAAGCCTGGCACAGCCTTTAACAAAATGAAATAAGAACAAACCAAACCTCTAATTTTATTATTGTTTTCTGAAGTTCATGTTGTCATCTCAGCTGATCTTCAGCTTTTCCTTTGTTCAGCAAACACTGAGCCTGAAGAGACTGCTGACAAAGCTCCTGTCAATTCTGGAGACTTGGTGCCATGAGCAGGACCAGTCCCTGTCCTTGCCGGGTCTTCTGAGTTCAGGAGCCAGACTTTGGTGGCTGGTGAGTCTTGTTCCAGAATGAACCAAAATCAGAGTCCCTCTCTCCTTTGTATGATGACACTGAAGACTTTCTCCCTAAGCTTAGGTGCTGTTTTATGCAGTGATGGAAAGTGAGTCTAGGGCTTCCTACATGCTAAACAAATACCCTACCAACTGAGCTGTACCTCCTTGGGCAGATTTTGATGTCTATGTTAGACACCAAGAGCCCAAGCCTTTCTTATTCCTCTCTGAACCTTATATGGCTGCCACTGTTCCTGTTAGCTTTGCCTGACAGTTTGACATAGCCTAGAGTTATCTGGGAGAAAAACCTTGACTGAAGAACTCTCTAGGTCAGATTGGTCTCTGGGCATGCCTTTGGAAGATTGTCTTCATTATTACTTGATGCAGAAGGGCCCTGCCCATTGTGGGCGGCACCATCCCTAGGCAGCTGGTTCTGGGCTAGCTAAGCATGAGCCTAGGAATGAGCAAGCCAGAGTGCAAGCACTGCTCCTCTGGGGTTTCTGCTTTAGGTTCTTTCCTTACATTCCTACTCTGACTTCCTTTGACGAGAGTGTAACCTGGAAACATGAGACAAATAAACCCTTCCCTCCGCAAGTAGCTTTTAGTCACAGTAATTTACCCTGGCAACAGAGATCACATTTCAACAATCAGGAAGCCCGAGAAGACAGATATTCATTGAACTACATCAGAGCCTGTCTCTGATGCTACTTTTTAGTTCCAATAGAATGGGATGTGTCATTAGCCCAAGTGGGGGTATCCCCATTGGGGTCTGTCTTCACACGGGCCTCCTCTCATAAATCACACAAGAACCAATGACTCCTGCTACCGCAAAGGGAATGTTCCACTGGAACTATTCTCTGTAAGCCTGCCCTACCCAAAGCTCATCATTCCTAATGGACTAAAGGAGCGGGTACCTTTAAATTCCACAGAAAAGGAAGGGAAAAAACCACTTTAGTTTCAGTCTGTGTTCTCCATTAGACACCCTTCAGGTGTTAGCAATATTATGCCACAATTTCATTATCCATTAAAGCCAGGTAATAATAAGTACACAAAGGTATTTGGAGCCTATTGATGTTAATGAAAGAGATCAATCTAATTCAGAATGTGTGTGTGGGGAGCTCCTTGGAGATGGAATAGGCCCCAAGGTTAGCCTCTAACTGCCTCCTTGATGGTAGACCCCACCAGTACTCAATTTTGCATGACTGTCTTTATGACATCCTTGGAATTTTGACGCCCAGACTCACGCTTCATACAGAAGCCCATTTCCCTCTCCTTCCAAGTCCTTCCTAAAACCCCCAGTCCAGAAAGAATGGGAAAGTTGACGCCATTTTAAATGAGAGTCTTGCACCTGAGTGAGGGCCTTGGGGATGGAGACTGTGGGTTGGACTGGATTAAGTGAAAGTTTGTGACTCCCGTGTTCCTTGAGCACCCCTAAGAAGATTCTAGAGTTTACGATTCCTCCCTCACCTCTTCTCTCCTCCCTCCTCCTTGGAAAGCCAACCTGTCAAGTCTGAGCCTCAACCACAATATTGATCAAGAAATTTTGAAGCATGCCAGAATGCCTTAGATCCTAAGTGTGAAGTATTTAATGGACATCTCAACAAAATCACCCCTAAAAAAAATCTAGAAAAGGCATGAAACTGAAAAACTAAGTAATCCCTTTTTATTTCCCCTGTTCTGTGTGAGTTTCCTTCGCCTGATGAGTCCTTTTCCACCCAAAATGGCTTCCTTATTTTCTCCCTACCTCTGCCCACTCTTGGAAGGTCATACAGAAATCGAATGTTCACCCTGCTGTGTTCTGGAAACCGGCACCTCCAATATGTATTGGAAGTGATCTCCTCTCCCATGGCTGTTGGATTGGGTCCCAGGCTGTACACAAACATCCTTGCAGACAGAGGAGCTTTGTCTGGGCCCCCTGTGGAATGTGGCTGGATTCTAAAGTGGCAGCAGTGCCCTGTGATAAGCAGTATGTGTCCCAGCACTAATGGCTGTGATTGTGCTCTCTGAAGCCAATGGCATCCAGAGCATTTGATGCTAGATAAACAGCAGCCGAGTGTGTGTGCATGGGATGGTACATTTTGAAGACATGGTACATTTTGTCTCTCTTGCTTGTTCCAACTGTCCCTAACTCTACCTGGATATTAGACTAACAGAAAGATGGTCCTTTGCTGTCAGGACACCAACGAGCCCACTCTTAGCACAGAGTTGGACTCCAAATACTACAATGCCAGCCAGGAGCTTTTGTATGACACCAGGATACCTTGGATGCTAAATTCAAAACATCTTATATGGTATCAGAAAACAATGAAACCAGGCATGAGGACACATGGGAACCACAGGGGAGGTATGGAGGTTGGGAGATGGAAACCAGCGAGGGTTCTGGAACATGCAAGTCTTTCCAAAGCTGCAGGATCACTTCTGAGTCTGGTTGGTACAATTTCTGACTTTACTGGGGATTCTTTGGGGAATCAGTTCCAGAGAATCAAAGAATTAGGCAGAAGCCAGCCTTGCCAGGTAACCCACCTTAGCCCCCAGAGCAAAGGCACCTTGGAGAAAACTTCCAGGCTGTGAAGTCAAATGAATGTGTTCCTTCTTCCAAGACAATATTGTGGGCACACCTTAACAGAGAAGGATGTGGCAATGAAGGGGACAAAGGAACTGGACCATGGTCCTTTGCGGAGGGATACCTCCCATGAAGTAGCACCTACCTTCTCTCCTATCCCAAACAAACACTACTGCTCTCAAAGACAAGCTAATATTTAGGGGAAAGAATGACATGTAATTGGAAAGAGAGAGAGAGGGAGGGAGAGAGAGAGAGAGAGAGAGAAGAGAGAGAGAAGAGAAAGAGAGAAGAGAGAGGGAGAGAGAGAGAGAAGAGAGAGAGAAGAGAGAGGGAGAGAGAGAGAGAGAGAGAGAAGAGAGAGAGAGAGAAGAGGGAGAGAGAGAGAGAGAGAGAGAGAGAGAGAGAGAGAAGAGAGAGGGAGAGAGAGAGAGAAGAGAGAGGGAGAGAGAGAGAGAAGAGAGAGAGAGAGAAGAGAGAGAAGAGAGAGGGAGAGAGAGAGAGAGAGAAGAGAGAGAGAGAAGAGAGAGGGAGAGAGAAAAAGGAGAGAGAGAGAAGAGAGAGAGAGAAGAGAGGGAGAAGAGAGAGAGAAGAGAGAGAGAAGAGAGAGAGAAGAGAGAGAGAGAGAAGAGAGAGGGAGGGAGAGAGAGAGAGAGAGAGAGAGAGAGAGAGAGAGAGAGAGAGAGAGAGAGAGAGAGAGAAAGAATTCTAGCAGGGGCATACACACATACACACACACAGGTTTGCCTGCCGCCTCTTCTCCGTGCAGTGCAGGTAATGAAGTGTGTAGCATGCCATGGGGAGCTTGGTAGGTGACTGGTTCCACCTTGCATGTGCCATCCCCTCACATTTCCCTTTAATGTCCTCCATTATTTGGGCTGCATTAATAATGTTTGCAGGCTGATATCTTTAAAATTAATGAGGTGTTTACTCTTAGCCAAGAAACTCATTGAAATTAAAAAAAAAAAAAAAGCATTCCTTCCCCCTACTCTCTTTTTCTTACTGAAAGCGAGTGGACAGTGAAAGGATGCGGTCAATGGTAGAGTGCTTGCCTGGCACAGGGGAGAGAGGCCCCTGTTTGAGCCTTTGAGCCCTAGGATCACAAAACAAAGACGTGAGAATGGGCACGCGATGGACACATTGTTAAATTCTGAGTCAGAAAGAGCACTGGTCCAGAATCTTAGGCTCTACGAGTAATAGGCTGTCTGTTCTGTAGGGGTAGCCACGAGGGAGGCTCAAACCCCAGTACTTTAAGGCCCTGGTTTAATGGACATTTTTCTAGAAAACACACACCTTTCAATCAACACTCACGCCCCCAGTCATGGTCAATCTCACCCTGGATCTTTGCATCTATGTTTAGTCTGGTGAGCAGGTACCTCCTCATCCCCAAGGCCTGTTTCTGGAGGAATCTCTGTCACATGTACTCCTGACCTGTCTGCAACCTCTATTTAACAACTGGATTCATTCCTTGGCATGAATACCACCTTCCCAGCCTGTCACAGACGACACCTTCACTTTGTGCAGCAAAGCAGGGTCCTCTGCGGAATCCTAGCTCTGTAAGTCTCTATGTGATATGAACCTGCCCATGATCATGGCAACAATGGTTTGCTAGGACAGCCAGAGGAGCAGAAGCTCTGCAGGAAGACTGGTGAGTACCACTGTCCTCCTCCCAGCCCTTCAAGACAGACAACTTTCCCCCGGGAACAGTTTGGCCAAGAGTGTTTCCAGGGATGCTCATGTTAGCATGCCCAGTGCATGCTGTGGTCAGCGATTGTTCCTCTGACCCCAAAGCCACTAGTAGCTTGCTTGCTCTATCTCTGTCTGTGTATTATCTATCTCTATTTTTTTCTGTTTTTCTCCTTCCCTCCCTCTTACCCTCCCTTCTTCTTTCTCCTTTTCTTTTTTCTTTTCTTTTCTTTCTTTTTTTTTTTTTTTTTTTTTTTTTTTTTTTTTTTTTTTTTTGAAATAGGATCTCATGTAGCCCAGGTTAGCCTCAAAAATCAGTTTTTATCCACCTTCCCAATGCTGGTATCACCAGTATATGTCACTATGCTTGGTTTATGTGGCCAGTGGGATCCATGTCAGCTACCAATGGAGCTACATCTCCAGCCCTACTCTTTGTCTCTTGGGGCCATGCAGATGACTGTTTGCTCAACCCTTCAGATATTCAGCAGTAATATGACCATTTTGTGCATCTGCTTCTAAAAATTAATATTTTTCTCAATTAAAAATGGGACAATTATGTTGATGAGAGGTTCTTTTTTTTGTTGTTGTTTTTCTTTTTCTTTTTCCAATTCATTGTAATGCTGATGGCATGTAGATTGCTTTGGGCTTTATTCTCAGTGGCAATTAAAATGATCATGTTTGCATAAGCCAAAAGGTTTGACAGTTTGTGCTGTGAGATGGGTCAGATCTTGGAAATCTGTACACTGTTCTCTCTGATTCCCCTGTAGAAGATTACAGAAGATCCTGTGCTACCCTGGCTCAGGATCTCTGCTCTCAGAGTCATTGCGGCATTCTGTTCTCGGGGTGGTAGTGAGGACCTGGAACCCAGCAGATTCTACAGCTCAACAGAGAAGGCCGAGGACTGCAGAGAGCTGAGCAATGGGTGGGAAGGAGAACCTACATTAAACTGAATCTGCGCGAAGTCTCCAGCGCCGGTCTGCCAGATGTGGTAAGACGGGGTCAGGGAAAGAAGCTGCCACTCGCTGTCATTGAGGAAAGCTCTCTTGTCATTCTCGATGTCTTCTCGGTTCCTCAGGAAGCCCAGGTCTATGTCTTCCACTACAAAACAACAGAAACAACGGACTCCCTGGGAGAGCAGTGGGGCCAGCACCACCACTTTCCTCCATCCCCAGTTTCAGCCCTTCCTTTTTTTTTTTCCCAAGTATTTAAAAAATTTATTCATCTTCCATAAAGCAAACTTCAATGTTTTAGTACTTAAAAATACACAGTGACTTAATAAACACTAGCACAACTGCATAGAGCTGAGCTCCAGAGAAGCACACAGTTGAGACTGTCTTCCTGGGCTCTGCTGTATAAGGGGACTCTTAGCCCTTCCTTTTATCCTGCCCCACAGCCCAGGTATAGCCAGGATTTGAATTAGCAAGTAGAGGTAGGGAACAAAAGTATTTAAAATTTTTATTAAAATGTGAATTTAGAGTTTGGAGCCTGTTCTCCACAGTGTATGAAACATGTCCTGTGACTTCTAGAACATTCTCTGTGGTAATAGAATGCTGCTATTATAATGACAAATCACTAGCACTAGTGGATTATAACACCGTGCCTTGTCTGAATTCTAGAAAAACCCACTGCATCAAGAGGTTTTTGGTTTTGTTGTTCTTGTTTTGAATCCCTCCTGCCTTTACCTCCAAAGAGCTGGGATTTCAAGCATACATTGTCACATCTAGCTGAGGTTTGTTTTATAATTTATCTTACTTTATTTTATGCACATTGGTGATTTGCCCGCATGTATATCTGTGTGAAGGTGTTGGATCTCCTGGAACAGGAGTTATAATTATGAGCCACCATGTGGGTGCTGGGAGTTGACCCCAAGTCCTCTGGAAAAGCAGCCAGTGCTCTTAACTGCTAAGCCATCTCTCTAGCCTCTGAGATTTATTTTTAAGTAATCAATTATGTGTCCGATTAAAAAAGATCTGAAGTTAATTCATTTCACCTATGTATACCCACACAGCATAAGTGTTCCCGGTAGACTGTGTCTCTCCTGGTTTATTTACCTGTGTGCAGAATGCTATTGAAGGTGAGGCTGCAGTTCTGGATATCAAAGGGGAAAGCATATGTCTGCAAACCGCATGCGGAGACCACCTGGATGGGCTTGTGGTTTCTAATGGTTCCGGAGGAGTTCACGTACACATAGGGCAGGTCAGGAGATCTTTCGACGTCCACACTATAACAAACACAAGAGAACCTGTTATGAGGAAGACCTTAGTCATTTTGGACATACACAGAACTGACTATGAGGTAGTGACCATCAGACTCAAAGCTGCACTTAGAAAAACAGGACAGAATGATACTTCGCATGAGATGATTGGTCCTGAAGGATGCCTTCAGAAATGATGAGTCTCATCAATTAACTCACCGCTGCAGCGTAAACAGGAACTCCAAGCACCGTTAATAAAATGCATATCTTTAAAAATATATTTATTTTATTTTAAATTATACATATATACATATATATGCATATATAGAGAGTATGTGCATATGAGTGCAGGTGCCCACGGTGAGCAGAAGAGGGCATCAGATCTCCAGGAGCTAAATTACAGGAACTATAAAGCTACCAAATATAGGTGTTAGGAAAAGCAGTACAGATTCTTAACTACTAAGTCATCTCTCCAGCCCCCCCCCATTTGTATCTTAAATGATGTCAATTCTTTTAAATGATGTCAAGTCATAGCCATTCTATCCTGAATATTCCTTATAGTATGATGACCCCAGTGACCGGAGGAAACAAAAGTATAACAGCAATGACTGAAAGTAAACAGCAATTGGCCCGTGCAGGTGAATCAACCCCAAGGCCACAGAGATTTGTCCCAGCATACTTACAACTCATTAATGATGATATCAGGGGCCCAGATGGCACTGAGAGGGAGAGAGATCTCTTGAATCTCATCAAACAGACTAGAGTTCCAGGACAAAAACTCATCATTCCAAACCTGCCAGGAGTCAAACAGGAAACATCAAAATAAGAAAGCTTAAGGCCACTGGCCAAACTGAGTACTGGCCCAATTCACCAGCCCTTAATGTGTTAGGGGAAGGAAATCCACTCTATGGAAACATCCTTGCATGGATTCTAATAATTTAGGCCTGCTGCTGAGCTAGGGGCTTATACCAGAGGCGGTACACCCTTCCCAGAATAGTGGTAGATCGCGAACAGGAGTGGAGCATGCAGAGAGAGACGGAGTGACTCACCTCCCGGTACCACACACTCGTCTTTAACTTTTGATTCTGTACATCCTGCAGAGCAGAAAGAATTTCCCCATGCATCTGACAACTTAAGAGGGAGCAAAATCAAACCCAACCAGCTAGTGCTGGTTTTAAAAACCATTACCTAGCCTCCTTGGTACCCGAGTATTCCCAGTTCCTGCTTATCATGTGCACCTGTGGCTTTGGATGTTACTCTATAATCCAGGACAAAGTCGCGCTCTAACTGCACTTAACATTTTGAGTGATTTTCTAATCTCGTTTCCTCCTCTAATTAGTTACTTTGCCATTAATCAAACATGAAAAAAAAATGGTATGTAGATCTCAGTCAACACTGAGCCAAAAAGATGAGACCAAGCTTCTATTTTTAATCAAGATATTATTCATAATCCTTCGGTGAGAGCTATCCGTGCTGACACACACAGCCATGCCTGTTAGGTTACTTTGTATTTAAAATTGCCTGCTTATGAAACCGACTGATGAACTCAATATAGGTGAGGTATACTTTCAGGGCAACAGATGTGAGTTCCCATGTCTGCAATAACTCAGGGATTTTTTTTATTATTAAAAAAATATTCTCTGTGTATGAGACTTTTGCCTTCCTGTATATCTGTGTACCATGTTCATGCCTGGTACCCATGGAAGCCAGAAAAGGTCATTGGACTGCACAAAATTAAGGTTACAGATGGTGGTGAGCTGGGAATTTGGTTGCTGGGAATGAACCCAGATTCTCTGGAAGAACAGCCAGTGCTCTTAGCCATTGAGCCATCTCTCAGCTTGGTGACTTTTTGTTAAAGAGCCCCTGCGACAGCAATAGCAGAACCAACAATGAAAGCCTCTTTCCCAGCATTTTCCATATCTAACCCAGTAAGAAACATTCCAAAAGTAAGATGCTCTTAGGGATTAAAACAGAAGAGTTACTTCACACATACAGTATCTAACAAATATTAGTGGTAGAAATGGATCATGAGCCTGAGTGTTTGAGCTAAGACTAGAAAACCCTCAGAGCCCCGTGACTTTGAAATAGGTGATGCTTTCTTAGATAAGGGCAGAAGCAACAAGGGGGGAAAAAGTGGGGTTTTTAATCAAAATTCAGAAGTTTTGTGTGGGACTGGAGACATAACTCAGCAGCTAAGAGCACTGCAGCTCATGCACAGGACCTGAGTTTGGTTCCCAGACCCGCATCTGACAGCTCACAAATGCCTGTGACTATGATTTCAAAGACTCCGATGGCTTCTGGCCTACATAAACTCCTGCACACATAAAGACATGCAAGCACACACACACACACATATAAATAAATATACATATGCTAGAACTGGAGAGATAGGTCAACAGTTAAGAGAATTTGTTCTTCCACCCGGTTCCAGCACCCAGCACCCTCTTCTGAACTCTGAGGGCACTGCATC